>NC_064622.1:431702314-432005345 GCF_023898315.1 Schistocerca nitens
GAGTTTGTCAATTTTTTGTATTGTATTTTGTATTCCTTTTTTATGTTGGACATTTTTTATCTGTATGAAATACAGACTTTCATTACTGTAAAGTTATGCACCTAGGAGTAAAGTAGCACTGCTTTACTGCAAACAAAAAGACTAAAAACAATATACTTGTGGTGACTTAGCAAGTATTTATCATCTCTCACTGTAAATATCGATGTCACTGCCCCGAGCAGAAGGCTACAGTAATGTCTTTGACTCTGGTTCAGTCTGTTCTGTGTCTCTGACTTAAGTGTCATGGTGTAGTGGCTATCCTGCTAATAAGGTATGGAATTGTCTACTCAGTGCCAGTGTATATTATTCCATGTACATACCTACCAGTATGGCACTTCCTACATTAGTGAGCCCACCTACCACACTGCGTCATAATTTTGTGCAAATCTACTACACCAATTGGGTAGACAACAACACTGCCATTGTCCACCACTTCTCCTCACCCTCTCCATGGCAGCACTGAAGATATTTCACATACAGTGCCACAATGTGTTGTGAATGTTCTGTATGACAATTTGTGAAACAACCTCCAACATGCAACAACTGAATTTCGGTTCAATGCATTGTGCAGGAACAATACTGAGAGGAAGCACAAACAGTGGCACATATATCCTGCAACAGCTACCTCACATGTCACTAGGGTTTTCACTGAACTGACTCCTGTTTCTATCCACAAACTTTCAAACCTTTCCAGTGAAAATCTCTGAGAACAGCACTGTACAGACGATGTGATCAGTGCCATTACCATTCATCAACAATGGAGTCTGGCAAGCAATCCTGTCATTATCTTGTCTACATCTTCAGTTTATGGACAGCAAATTCTGATGGATCATCCCACTACAGTGACCGAGAAATGCTGCACCTATTTACATATTGTCTGTTCCACTCAAAAGTGATTCCAGTGCAATAACAATGATGGCACCTCTGTTCCAGTTCCATCTCCCATGTTGCACAGTGGTTTGAACCTCACCACAACCTTATACCTCACATCTTACGCCTCTTTGGTGCTTACTGTGTACAATGCAAATGTGCTCCACGAGTGTGAACTCTTGCAGCATTTACCGCTTCATACTATGCCTCTGAAGGGACAAACCATGTCTGACAGCACATTCACATCATTCCTGCTGAGTGTTTTTGACCTCTCATGCACCACACACAGAACTGAGATATATCTGTTGGATAGACTGTGCTCCATCTCTTCTGCACCTGAAATGTCAGTTTTTGAGCCACACACCACTGCACTTCTGAAACTGCCTCAACAGTACAAGACATTAACCAAGGCCTGTACTACATATGATGTAATGCCTGTGCCATCTGCATTGCATGACATCACACTCCCACCTGACATGAACTACCACAAGATGCAGCAACTGTATACTACACTCTCTGCTGGTCCTGTGCTAGCTGTGATAGTTAATGTTATGCTCTGGCCTGTACCATGCGCACAGCCCATGTTTCATATAGATTTCCCAGCAGTATGGTTTGCCTTATGCAAGTGCCTGATGTCTGCTCACAGAATCATCAATAATGATCTGAGATTTATCACTTTACTCAGCCACATTGGTAAAAACACAGACATAATCAGTGACCACTTCCTGACAGCACCTTCTCACAATATGTATGGGACAGCCAGGAACTGGTTCTCCAGTGCCTCTCACACTCTCTGGAGCAGCAGCTACACTTGGTTATACCTGAATAAACTCTGAGACAGCTCACCTTTTGCAATCTGGAGCTTATTTTGTTAGTTTTCTTTTAGGGCTTAAAAACAATGAGGTCATAGGCACCCATATCATAACCTTATAAAACTAAATAATGTGAAAAGGAAGTTAAAAGCAACTACACCTTAAGCCCAACTGCTGGAAGGAAAGAGAGCTAAGAACAAGGACTTTTTCTTGGAGAAAGGTCCACGAAATATGCTGTAGAGGCAGAGGAGGTCCAGAACCAAAGATTAAATGTGTTTTGCCATACTGCTACCATGGATGAAATGTAAAACACAGTTAACAGCCTATGTGTCATTCGCTAAAATGACTTATGACCCTGACAGCAAACATACACTAGAATGTAAGTACTTAAAAAAAAAGAGCATTCAGTCAGGAAATGGCAAACTGTCAAAGGTTAATGACAATGACCATAAAGTGGTGGGGGATCACGAATTAACAAATGGTGATGGCTAAAAGAGATTGTGCCCAATACACAACCTAGCTAACATGATTTCCTTGCAGTGAGTAGGCTGAGAGAAGGTTGACCAAGCTGCTGGGAGAGGTTTCATTTCATGGAGCTTGTTCCCACGAAGAGAAGACCAGCGATGATGCCAAAGTGACACCACCCACTGACAGATGGCAACATGGAGCTCATCTGGAGGATTGTAAGAGCTATCAGGCCAAGGTAGAAGGACTGCAGCCTTGGCAGCAGTGCCAGCACCATAATTTCCCATCAGACTGACCTGACCAGGTACCCACATGAACATGACAACAGTGGCTCTCTCAACAGTTTGCAAGTGGAAGCTTTCTGATGGGTGGCCCGGCATGACAGACAAATGGCATGCATATCTGCTGAGGAGAACATTACACTGGTATGGCAGTGGTAGTTGTGCAGCTTCTGTGTAGAGACTCTCAACCAGGTTAGTGTAATAGATATCATTGGCCAAACAGACTCCACAATGGTGGATTTTATTAAGATGACATAAGATGGACAGATGTGCAGTTGTGTAAACAAAATACCCATAGTATAGTTTTTGAATGGACAAGTGATTGGTACAAATGAAGGAGGGTGGTCCAATCCACTCCCCTGGAAGTACCGCTTAGGACATGTAAGGTACTGAGGAACCGGGTACAGTGTGCAGCCATGAAAGGCTCATGGAAGAACCAAGAAGAATTTTTATCAAGTGTGAGCCCCAGAAATTTCATAGTTTAATCAAATGGAAGAGTAACATGTCCAAGATGTAAAGACAGTGGAAGAAACCCACCAGAAATTCATATAAGCGGTTTTGTCAGTGGGAAACTAAAAGCCATTGTTGATGCTGCATGTGTTAAGATGATTGAGACTTTGCTGAAGAAGCCACTTACAGAGACAGTTCCATGGAGAACTGCAATAGATGGCAAAATTATCAACAAAATGGGAGCTGGGGATGCCTAGCAAGAGACAGACCATAATAGGGTTAATTGCTGCAGCAAGGAGGATGAAGCTCAGGAGAGGGCTCTGAGGCACCCTGTTCCCTGTATAAAGGTGTCAGATAAGGCCAAACCCATATGCACCTTGGAAACACTGTGTTTTAAAAATTCCTGAAGGTGGTCTTACAAGCCAATGTGTAGAGAGTATATAGGTGTCATAATCTTTCTAAAAAAAAAAAAAAAAAAAAAAAAAAAAAAAAAAAAAAAAAAAAAAAAAAACCTGGGCACAGTTTGGTATTTCTGCAGAAATGCGTTCATGACATGGGTTGATAAAGTGACAAGATGGTCAACTGCCATATGGCACACTCAAAATCCACTTTGTGCAGTGGTTACTAGATTTTAAGATTCAAGCCACCATACCAACCAGACACGAATCATATATTCCGTCACCTTGCAGACACAGTTGGTGAGAGAGATGGGGCAGTAGCGAGAAGGAAGGTGTTTGTCCTTACTGGGCTTAGGTATGGGTATGACAATGACTTCAAGCCAGCATCTGGGAAATGTGCCATCTGCCCATATACAATTGTATATATGGAGGAGAAACTGCGTGTCTGCAAGAGAAAGGTGCTGCATCACCTGAATGTGAACATCATCCAACCCTGGAGTGGGAGACCAGGATGAAGTGAGAGCATAATCTAGATCCCTCCTAGTAAAGGTGGCATTGTTATTTATTTATTTATTTACACACCAAGCTCTATAGGACCAAATTGAGGAGCAAATCTCCAAGGTCATGGAATGTGTCATGAAATTACAACATAAAAGTAATAACAGATAAAAAGAAAATGTTTATGAACCTGAAAAAAGTCAAGCCCTAAGCGTAAGTAAACACAATCAACAATACAACAAGAATCAGCTCAATTTTTCAAGGAATTCCTCGACAGAATAGTAGGAGTGACTCATGAGGAAACTCTTCAGTTTGGATTTGAAACTGCATGGATTACCACTAAGATTTTTGAATTCTAGTGGTAGCTTATTGAAAATGGATGCAGCATTATACTGCACACCTTTCTGCACAAGAGTTAAGGAATTCTGATCCAAATGCAGGTTTGATTTGTGCCAATTATTAACTTAGTGAAAGCTGCTTATTCTTGGGAATAAGCTAATATTGTTAACAAGAAATGACAGTAAGAAATATACATACTCGGAGGCCAATGTCAAAATATCCAGACTCATGAACAGGGATCAAAAAGAGATTCATGAACTTACACCACTTAATGCCTGAACAACCCATTTATGAGCCAAAAATACCCTTTTAGAATGGGAAGAGTTACCCCAAACTATAATACCATACAATATAAGTGAATGAAAATAAGCAAAGTAGACTAATTTTTGTGTCAAATGATCACTCACTTCAGATACCGTTCGAATAGTAAAAATGGAAGCATTAAGTCTTTGAACAAGATCCTAAATGTGAGCTTTCCATGAGAGTTTACTATCTATCTGAACACCTTGAAATTTTAACTGTTCAGTTTCACTAATCATATAACCATTCTATGGAATTAAAGTGTCAGGTTTTGTTGAACTATGTGTTAGAAACTGTAAAAACTGAGTCTTACTGTGATTTAGCATTAGTTTATTTTCTACAAGCCATGAACTCATGTCATGAACTGCACTATTTTAAACTGAGCAAATGTTGCCCACAACAACCAAGCTAGTATCATCAGCAAACAGAAATATTTTAGAGTTACCCATAATACTTGAGGGCATATCATTTATATAAATAAGAAACTGGAGTGGCCCCAACACTGATTGCTGGGGTACCCCCCATTTGACCATACCCCACTCAGACCCAACATCACAGCCATTCTCAACACTGTGAATAATGACCTTTTGCTATCTGTTGTTAAAGTAAGAGGTGAACCATCTGTGAGCTACTCCCCATATTCCATAATGGTTCAACTTCTGGAGCAGTATTTTGTGATCAACACAATCAAATTCCTTAGTAAATCAAAAAATATACCTAGCATTCAAAATTTTTTGTTTAACCTAACCAGTAACTCACAGAGAAAAGAGAATGTAGCATTTTCAGTTAAATGACTTCTAAAGCTGAACTGTACATTTGATAGCAAATTGTGTGATCTAAAATGATCAATTATCCTTACATACACAACCTTTTCAATAACTTTAGCAAACACTGATGGTATAGAAATAGGTCTAAAATTGTCTACATTATCTCTTTCTCCCTTTTTATAAAGTGGCTTTACTACTGAGTACTTTAATCATTCAGGAAACCGACCATTCCTAAAGGAAAAATTACAAATATGGCTAAATACAGGGCTAACATGTGCAATGTAGTACTTTAATACTCTGCTACGCATTCCATCAGATCCATAAGAGTCCTTAGTCTTCAGTGATTTAATTATTGACTCAGTCTCTCTCTTGTCTGTATCACAGAAAAGTATTTCAGACATCAATCTCGGATGGCATTTTCCAAGAGAGATATATGATTCCCTGCAGAAACTGAATTTTTATTTAATTCATCAGCAATGCTCAGAAAATGGCTGTTAAATACTGTACATATATCTGATTTATCAGTAACAGAAATATTTTTACTATGAACTGACTTTATATCGTCGACCTTGTGCTGCTGACCAGACACTTCCTTCACAACTGATCATAGGGTTTTAATTTTATCCTGTGAATTGGCTATTCTATTTGCATATCACATACATTTTTAAGCATCTTACACTACTATTTGTAATGGGTTACTGTAGCTTGATTGTGACTACTTCTAACATTTTGATATAATTCCCACTTTGTTCTACATTATATCCTTATCCCACTAGTCAGCCATACAGGCTGCATTATATTTGTTATCTATGCTATCGGCACTATAAACATCCTGCCACTCTTGTTCCTTGACGAGGTTTAAAAAACTCTCTGTTGCTGTTGGATTAACTTTCCTACATAGTTTGTAATTATATGTGACATTTGTTTGAGTACAAAAACCTTTTAATGTTAAAATTTGTGCATCATGGTCTGAAAGGCCATTTACTCTTTTACTAACAAAATGCCCATCTAGTAATGAAGAATGAATAAAAATATTGTCTATGGCAATGCTACTGTTCCCCTGTGCCACAGTTGGAAAAAACATTCATGATTCTGAGAAGAGAAGGGTATGGCCCAAGCCTCCTCCATTTGTTTCTGAGGGAGGAAGGTGGGGTGATAGTGAGTGGAGCTCAAAATCTCCACAGAGTGGCGACCTGAGGTGTTAGAGGTAGCAATAGGTAGCATATATAAAACTTCTTCACCTTCCTGACATTTCGTTGCCTACTGCGAGCAACATCTTCTGAGGTGAGTCGACAACTGGCTGCTAGGTCCCACTTATATAGAGTGCTTCGATGGCGCCACCACTCATCACGTGCTTTCGACTTTAAAACTCTGGCTAGTGACATCTCTCTCAATTACAGGTAATCGATTGTCACTTCGTTGGTACAAAGTCGACCACCATATCTTGTCTAGTTTTCATCCTTATTCTTTTTTATTAAAATTATTTTCATGTCTGTAGATCTCTATAGCTTCTCTATACATGCGGGTATAATAATGTGAGGTTGTCTCACTAAATTTTATTTCATGATCACCGTCTTTGAAAATGTGTTCCGCTACAGCTGATTTGTCAATTTGTCCCAATCTACAGTTCCTTTTGTGTTCCATTAGGTGGGTATTAACACTCCTTTTAGTTGTTCCAATATAAACCATGCCACAGCTACAAGGAATTTTATACACACCTGGGGTAGCTAAGGGTTGTTGTGTCTTTCACCGATATTAAACTTTCACTAATTTTCTTGGTAGGTTGAAAGATTGTCTCCACTTGAAACTTAGCCAAAACTTTCCCAATACGGTCCGTGATGTTATGAATAAATGGAAGAAAACCTTTCCAGCCAACAGTTGTTGTTGTCATGTATTTTCGGACATTTTTCTTCTATGGTGGAGTGCTCAATCTATTTCGTTGTCGGAGTACCCATTTCTCTTGAAAGCCATTCACAAATGGCTTAATTCATCTTGCAAATAAATTGGCTCACAGATGTTATTAGCCCTGTTCACTTAAGTTTTTATAATTTCTCTTTTCTGCCTAGGATGATGATTCGAATCCTTATGTAGGTAACGAATGGTGTGTGTGTGTCTTTTCTATATACCTTGTGCCCTAAAGTCCCATCTGCCTGTTTAATAACCAATACATCCAAAAAATTTTGTTGTCCATTACCCTCTTTCTCCATGGTGAATTGTATCTTTGGATTGAAACTGTTTATGTGCACCAAAAAATCACTCCATTCCTCTTCAGCATGATGATCACAAAGGTGTCATCCACATATCGGTACCATTTCAAAGGTTTTATTTTAGCCGACTACAGCACTTGTTGTTCGAAAAATTCCATAAACAGATTAGCAATAGCAGGACTCAGAGGGCTACCCATGGCCACCCCAGCAATTTGTTCATAAAACTCGTTATATTGAAAATAAGTCAAGGATAGACAAAGTTGAAACAAAGCTATTTTATCAGTAGGAAACATATCAGCTATGTAAGAAAGAGCTTCTTCAACAGGGACCATGATGAACAGGGATACTACATTGAAACTGACGAGGATGTCACTTGGACTACCTGTGACCTCCCTCAGTTTTTCAATAAAATGCATGGAATTTTTAATATGAGTGTCAGTTTTACCTATATATATGGACTATGGAAATTCAGCCCGGAAGTTTTAATTAATGAAGATGCTGGCCGTGAAAGCTTACATGTTATGATTGTAAGAGATCTGCCCTCTATATCACCCAGAAAGTAACTTACAGATTCATAAACAGCAAGGAGATCTTAGTCGAAGGTTGACCACATGTGTTGTGTGTTTGTGAGCTGAGGGAACCAGCTATAATAATATGGCACTGATAGCATGGTCTCTTGTGTCCAATGTTGTGGTAAGGTGTGCACTGGGAGACGGATGAGCGAGTGTAGTCACATTCAGTAAATCGCCCTTGATATTGTCAAAGGCAGTTTGCATGGATTTTGTTGACTAGAGGTGACTTTTACCTGATGTATTATTCCTGCACTGAACTTGGGTCAATGGAAGAGGAGTCTCCATTAATTGTGGGGTGTGTTTTCTGTAGAAGTTAGCAGCACATAAAAATCTGCATAATTCTTGGCAAGAGTAATATCTGGTAGGTCTTTTCAGGTGCTGGGCAGATGCCTGAAGTATATACATGGTAGCTGATGAACATCATATGAATTTGATCATACAATGTAAGCTTTCACGGCCAGTATTGTCTTCACTTAAAACTTCCGGGCTGATAGGCCATGGTCAAAGTATAAAACTCTCTCCTGACATTTTGTCTCCGACTGCGGGAGACATCCTCGGAGGTAATGCGGCGAACTGTGAAGAGAACTCGAGGAAACGGCTAGGATTTTATGTACATGTAAGCCACCTAAAAGTAATTTGTCGCAGGCTCAAAGGAAAGCACTGAGGGATGTAAATGCAGATAAAAACATTATTGTTCTTAATGCAGATAAGGGTAATGCCACTGTCATACTGAACAGTAAGGACTATCATGGAAAAATCAATGATATTTTGGTTCCCTCCAATTACAAAAAACTCCAGAAAGATCCGACCATGAAGATTTTAAGAATGACAAATCGACTGGTAAAAGCGTCTTCATTTGGCTCTGACGATAAGAAGCTGCTTTGTGAAACAGAAGCTTATCCACCTAGACTTTATGGCTTACCCAAAGTTCATAAACCTGGGATTCCGTTGAGGCCAATTGTCAGCACTATAGGCGGACCATCACACGAGTTAGCTAGACATCTTGCCTCAATGCTGCAGCCCTATGTTGGTAGGATGGACAGTCATATTAAAAATTCAGCTCATTTAATTGACAAGTTAAAGGAAACGAGCGTGGGCCCGGATGATATCCTCATCAGTTTTGACGTTGTGTCGTTATTTACCATGATTCCGGTAAACGAAGCTATCTTATGCATAGCGGATATTTTTCCTACCGATATTGTGGCATTATTCCCACACTGCCTCATCACAACCTACTTTCAATACAACAGTAACTTTTATGAACAGATTGACGGGGTGGCTATGGGCAGTCCTCTCAGTCCTGCTGTGGCTAACTTATTTATGGAGACTTTTCAACAACGGGCGTTGCAGACTGCCAGTAAGAGACCAGCCAGATGGTATCGCTATGTCAATGACATGTTTGTAGTATGGACACACGGAGCAGATGAGTTGGATGCCTTCCTGACACATTTAAACAGCATTAATCCGAAAATCCAATTCACTATGGAGATGGAAAGGAATGGGCAATTGAATTTCCTGGATGTGTCTGTGATTAAATGACGGGACGGAACGTTGGGCCATAAGGTGTTTAGAAAGCCCTCACATACTGATCGTTATCTACACAAAGATTCAAACCACCACCCTAGACAAAAAAGAGGTGTATTAAAAACTACAGTAGACAGGGTGTACAAACTTTGTGAACCTGTTTATTTAAAAGATGAAATTGAACATCTATGGTCAACTTTCGTGAAGAATGGCTATTCTAGGAAGGATATAGATTGAGCACTTCGCTCTAGGCAGAGAATCAGGAGTAGCGACGAACAACAGTCTCCCAAGGGCAAAGTTTTTCTTCCGTTCAGTAGTAAGGTCACAGATCGCATTGGGAAAGTTTTAGGCAAGTATGAGGTGGAAACTATTTTCAGACCCACCAGGAAAATAAAAGAATTTTTAAGGTCGGCAAAAGATGCACGACACCCTTGTCTACACCGGGGGTATATAAAATTCCTTGTACTTGTGGACAGGTTTACATCGGTACCACAAAGAGAAGTGTGAACACCCGTCTTGTTGAACATAAGAGGAATTGCCGCCTGGGTCACACGGATAAATCAGCCGTAGCGGAACATGTTTACCAGGAAGGTGATCATGAAATAAAATTCAGCGAGACGAGCGTCATATCAAAAACCTCGCATTATTATGCACGCTTGTATAGAGAGGCTATCGAGATTGATAAACATCATAATAATTTTAACGGGAAAGACGAAGGTGTTAAACTGGATAAAATTTGGATGTCAGCGCTGCACCGCAAAGCGTGACGATCGATTACTTTCAATCGAGAATTTTGGCATTACCAGAGACAATCTCATAGCCGATGCCACGTGATGGACAGTGGCGCCCTCTGTACTGCCTATATAATCAGCGCTTCCTCGAGTTCTCTTCGCAGTTCGCCGCTTTACCTCCGAGGATGTCTCCAGCAGTCAGAGACAAAACGTCAGGAGAGAGTTTTATACTTCGACCACGGCCTATCAGCCCAGAAGTTTTAAGTGAAGATCATATGAATTTGTCGTAATGGACATTTGTCGTCATTAATGACAACCCCATGGGTAGCTAGTTGTCAAAAGCTTGTTGTAGATGTGAATCACACTCTTCTGCTGAAGGTAAGAGTATAATGATATTATCTAAATAGGCATAAAAATGATAAATTGAACAAGGCACTGTTGATAAAACATTGCCATGTTTGTGCAGCATTTTTTAATCCATAAGGCATGTACAAAAACTCAGAGTCCAAAATGCATAATGATTGCTGTCTTCAGTATGTCCTTTTCTGCCATAGGAATCTGGAGATATACTTTTTTACAGTCTACTATGCAGAAAATTGTGGCACCAGCTAGTACATGTGAGAAGTCCTGTAGACTTATTAGACTACACATATTAGACTACACTCACTAAACTTGCATGTATCCCTTCCATCACCCCATTTGACACTACACTTCCTAATATATGAAGACCTTTCCTCTTGCTCGCTTATAATGTTACGAGTCAATGCAATGAAACCTGTGCTATGTCTATCATATACTGCCTACTTAAAGTAATAGCATGGGGCACAAACTCATTTAATACAATGATTGGGGGCAAAAGACTGGAGCCTGCCTGGACAATTTCAGACCAGTCTCATCATCCACCCTCTGGCTCTATACCTACTCTGTCCTCATCTACCCCCTTCATGTTTCAGATAAATGTTTCAGACTTCCACCCCATGGACATATCAGTGAGGCATGGTGATGAAAATCTTGTAATTTCCATGCAGTATGAACACAGGAAATCTGGAGCCAGCAGAGTTTCACATCACTACCTCCACACCTCTCCTATATTCTCTGAACTAAATACAGAGGAGATGATGTCTTGTCTAACTACAGACTGCTCCCTGATCATCACTGGTGTTGCTGTTCTGGCAACAGCAGACAATGGCACCATATCACCCAACCCTCCACCCTTATTGGCTTGCGCTGATGCTGTCACATCAGTCCCAGCTACTTCATGTTATGGGTGTGGTCTCCAGTTCCTGTCCACCAAGACTATGAGGTCTCGGCATCACTGCAGTCACAACACTACCATCGCCTAATGCCATTGATTCACCACCTTATTCCACTTTGCCTCCTCCCGTGCCCCTCGCTATGAAAGGGGAAGGAGGGGGGGGGGTGAGGTGAAGGGAGGATTCTCTGTGGTGACATAGCGACTATTTATCATTTCTCACTGTAACTATCGATATTGCTACCCTAAGCAGCAGCCAGCAGTAATGTCTTTGACTGTGGTTTTAGTTTGGTATTACCTCTGACTTGAGTGTCTTGGTATATTGTCTACTCAATAATGACGTGTATTATTCCATACAAGCGCCTATAAGTACAGCACATCCTACATACTTAACATGCATTTAAATCATGCAGTTCACACACCGATTCTTAAGCAGTTATCAATGCACAAAGTCCTCAGAACACTGATGAAACCAGTTTAAGTGAAACAAAACCAAATATGGCATCATTTGCCTCACTCAATATAGTGGATGCAAGCAGAACTCAATCAGAATATGAACAACATATTTACAATGCAAGTCAGAGAGTGCAATACACACAAAAAGTTGTAATTAGTAGCACAAAATTGGAGAAACAAGTTTCTGCTAATTATGAAACAAAAACAAACTTTGAAGATAAGAGTACTCCAAGTGGCCTGGTAACGAGCTGAGGTCATATTACCAGAAGTCCCTATGTGAGTTCTGCCCCTCTGCGATAATGGATTTAAGGAAAGTACGAGAAACCTAAAGTGGTATGACCCAACACGCATTTGAAATCACCACCCGTAGAATGTGGGTTCAGTATGATAACCACATGGTTCATATCTACACCTCTACTCTGCAACTCACATTTAACTGCTTTGTAAATGGTTAATAGAACCATCTTCAGAGTATTTCTCAACCATTCCACTATTGTATAGCACATGGAAAAATGAACACTCAAGTCTTTTTGGGCAGACTCTGATTCCTCTTATTTTATCACCTTGGTCATTTATCCCTGTACAAGTGGGAACTGACAAAACATTTTTGCATTTGGTTTAGAGAGTTGGTGACTGGTATTTTGTGAAAAGATCTCATTTCATTGAAGAATATCTTTGTTTTAATGGTTGTCACCCCAATTCCCTTATCATATGTGTGACACTTTCATTCCTATTTCACAATAGAACAAAATAACTTGCCCTTATTTGAACTATTTTGGTGTCTTCTGTCAGTCCTATCTGGTAAGGATCTCATACAGCACAGTAATATTCTAGCAGAGGATGAACAAGTGTAATGAAGGTAGTCTCTCTAGAAGACCTGTTTCATCATCTAAATTAACTGCCAATAAAATAGTCCTTGGTTTGCCTTCCCCCACAACATTTTCTATGTGATCACTCCAATTTAAGTTGTTTGCAATGGTAATTACTAGGTATTAAGTCAAAATGACAGCCTCTAAATTTTTGTGATTTATCTTGTAACTGAAATGTAATGGATTTTGTTTTGTACCCATGTGGTTGACCTCTCACTTTTCATTGCGGAGATAATTGTCACTTGTCACTTGGGTTTGATCATCTGATGACCTACCTAGAAGTTAAATGACAGCATAATCTGCAAACAATCTAAGAGAGCTGCTCAGATTGTCTTTTAAATCATGTATTTTAATTAGGAATAGCAGGGGGCCATTAGCACTTACTTGTAGAATGTCAGATATCACTTTTATTTTCCATTTGTTACTAGGTACGGTGATTTTTTATGAAATACTCCAAAGGCCCTCAATTTGAGTAGACGTGTCTTGTGATGAGCAGTTTCAAAAGCTCTCTGGAGATCTAGAAATAAGGAATCAGTCTGAGATCCCCATCAATAGCATTTATTACTTTTTGTGAAAAAGGAGCAAGTTGTTTTTCTCAAAAACAATATTTTCTGGATCCTTGCTGACTGTATGTCATTAGTGACATGGGCCTGTAATTAAGTGGATTTCTTCTATTTCATTTCTTGAGTACTGTGCAACCGTTGCAACTATAAAGTCTTTTGATACAGATCTTTTGTCAAGTGAGTGGTTGTATATGATTACTAAGTATGGGGCTATTGTATGAATATACTCTGAAACCATTATTGGTATGCCATCTGCACTGCAAGGCTTGCCTTCACAAATTGCTCTAAGTTGCTTCCCTGTGTCAAGGTTATCTACTTTTAAGTTACTCAGTGTTAGCAGTTGTTCTCAATTCGAATTCTAGAATATTTACTACCTCAGTTGGAGAATGGGGAAGGGAGTCAATTATGGCTTTATGGAAGATAACTCAGTGGCATCCTGATTTAGGGAAATGACAGGAAACCTACAACAGGACAATCTGATGCAGCTTTGAACTCTGCACCTTCGAGATGCAAGTCCAGTGTGTTAATCTCTGTGCTACCACACTTAGAAAGAGAAGCACATATGGCCTAATGAAATGATTTAGGAACCTCACATAGATCTCAAAAGCAGAAGAGTCGAACATGGAGATGAACCCTGTTACTCCACTGAGCAAGGTGGACTCACATTCAGGTGGACAGTGGTTCAAACCCACATCTGGCCATCCTGATTTAGGTTTTCTGTGTTTATCAGTGGAATATTTCCTGAATGGTTGAAATATGCTGAAGTTAAGCCACTGTTTAAGAAGGGAGATAAAGAAATAGCATCAAATTTCTGTCCAATTTCACTGTTGCCAGAATTCTCAAAAATTTTAAAAAAAGTAATGTACCATCAGCTTTATAACAATCTTATCTCAAATAACATACTGTCGAAGTCACAGTTTGGATTTCTAAAGGGTTCTGATATTGAGAAGGCTATCTACACTTACAGTGAAAATGTGCTTAATTCATAAGACAAAAAATTGCAGGCAACTGGTATATTTTGTGATCTGTCAAAGGCATTTGACTGTGTAAACCACAATATCCTTTTAAGTAAGATCAAATATTATAGCATAACAGGAAATTCTGCAAAATGGTTCAAATCTTATATCTCTGGCAGGAAACAAAGGGTGTTATTAGGAAAGAGGCATGTATCAAGCAAGCTATCAGGCAACATCCAACTGGGAACTAATTACATGTGGAGTCCCACAAGGTTCCATTTTGGGGCCCTTACTTTTTCTTGTGTGTATATCAATGACCTTTCATCAGTAACATTACCAGAGGCCAAGTTCATTTTGTTTGCCGATGATACAAACATTGCAATAAATAGCAAATCAAGTGTAGTCTTAGAAAGATCAGCTAATAAAATATTTGTGGACATTAATCACTGGTTCCTAGCCAACTCTTTGTCACTAAACTTTGAAAAAACACACTACATGCAGTTCAGAACTTGTAAGGGGTGTCCCATGAGTATATGCCTAACTTACGATGACAAGCAGATAGAAGTGGACAGTGTTAAATTCTTGGGATTACAGCTTGACAATAAATTCAACTGGGAGGAACACACCACAGAACTGCTGAAGCATCTTAACAAATCTCTATTTGCAATGTGAATTGTGTCAGACATATGGGATATAAAAATGAAAAAGCTGGCATACTATGCTTACTTTCATTCCATAATGTCATATGGGATTATTTCTTGGGGTAATTATCAAACCAAGCTAAAGTTTTCCAGGCACAAAAATGTGCAGTAAGAGTTATATGTGGTGTGAACTCAAGAACACCCTGCAGAAGCCTGTTTAGGGAATAGGGATACTAACTACTGCTTCCCAACATATTTATTCCTTAATGAAATTTGTCATTAAAAATATATCATTTTTTTAAACCAACAGCTCAATTCATGGAATCAGTACTAGAAATAAGAATAATCTTCACAAGGATTGAAAGTCACTTAGTCTTGTACAAAAAGGTGTGCATTATTCAGGAACACACATTTTGAATAACTTTCCAGCAGCCATAAAAAGCTTAACAACCAATGAAATTCAGTTTAAGAGAAGCCTAAAGGATTTATTGGTGGCCAACTCCTTCTACTCCATTGATGAATTTCTAAGTAGAACTAACTGATTTGTGTGTGTGATATTATAACTTCATAACTTCTGCACAATTTCAGTGCAGTAACGTGTTGTTCATTGTAAATGTGTATTACACGTTTATTACTTTATAAATAAATAAAAAACTTGTTTATTTTAAATTCAATGCATTAGTATTTGTAAAATGACTCTTTCATATAGTGTTCATTGAAAAATGATGATCATTCCACTTGGGACCTGTTGAATGGTACATTAGCTTATTTGTGTTAGTTGTAAATATTTGTCATGTATTGTTGTTTTTCTGACATGTTCTACATACTGGAGGACCTCCTCACTACAGATCCAATGGAATGAAAGTTAATGTAATCTAATCTAACCCCTAAATTGCTTCAGGCAAATTCTGGGATGGTTCCTTTGAGAGAGCATGGCTAACTTCCGTCCCCAACCTGCCCTAATCCGATGGGACTGATGACCTCATTGTTTGGTACTTTGGAGTATGTATCCTGCTGCCACATCATTTCACTTCCACACTGTGATGCACCTTTTATCTGTACCATAGCAGAATTGTCTCTGTGTGAAACATTGAACATGTACTCTTCTGACAATGTACTACTCTGTTTTATAATGGTCTTAGCATGGTACGACATGCGTAATTTTCTAAAGTCTCCATATATATGGCTATTGCTGCTCATTTACAGGTTTGTAACTGATTATTTCTGTTCAAGAAAGTCTCTATATGATAGGAGTTTGGAGAAAAAACTTTGGAAGAATAACATGCTTATACGTTTGCAAGACATGTTATTAATCTATTTTTAACTTCAGTCTCTATGGGAACAATAAGCAGGATCCAGAAGTGCACACGCAAATTCTGTGCTAAAAACAGTTCTTGTAGAGTCCAAGACATTGAGATTTTTCAGCATTTCTTTTACGTTTTATCTAGCAGCCCAACTTCGAATTGAATGTGATATGATACAGATCCCAAACACTCAAGCAGCACTCTAGAACAGGTCATATTAATGTCCTGTATGTGGTCTCCTTCACTTTCCTAAAATTCTTCCAATAAACTAATGTCTTCCATTTGCCATCCATACCACAATCATCCCACATTTACTCCATTTCATCTTGCTTTGCAACATCACATCTGTATGTTAGAACAAAGTGACTGTGTTGAAAGGACACCACTAATGCTGAATCTCAATACTAAAGGTCTGTTTTTCCTATTCATCACACCAATTAGAAATTTTGTCGAAGTCATCTTGTATCCTCCTACAGTCACTCAACTTTGACACCTTGCCACACATCACAGCATCACCAGCAAACAACCACAGACTGCTGCCCAACCACTCCGCTAAATCATTTGTGGATATATGGAATGTGTTCCTTTTCTGCTGATGTACTGTTCCTAATCTGTTATTTACAGAAACATTTCTACACATCTTTCTTGCAATTACAGCCTCAGATTTACACCTGGTAACCAAAATCTGAACTAATTTTTTCCATCATTATCCAGTTCCACATTAATGTATTTCAATATCTACCAAGTTTCACTGTCATATTACGTTTGCAGTAGATGCAAGACCACTATGAGTAGCTGCACTTTAATTACAACTGCCCATTATGAGTTATATAATGGGTTAATTTTGCAGGACATTCAGTGGCATATGTGGACACTGCCTCCAAAATGTGTTGCATATAGATTTAGGAGTAAGTAAATAATGTGCTAGAACAACAAGGCTGACACCGAAGCTTCAACGCATAACAACAAAAATATAGTAAAAAAAATTTTTATATATATTTTTTTAGGGGGGGGGGGATGTCAGTGACAGATAATTTTGAAATGGCTTGAATTTGAGGTGGTGTTGGAATTCACGAAGTGCTCTCATTTTTTCTAATACCGGGTGGATATAGTGTGGGTAATTTGCACATTGTCAGTTATGTTTTCTCAAAACAGTTTCCAAATTAAATGCTTGACTTATGGCATTAAACCTCCTAATGAGTGAATTATGATCAAATTACCCCTGGAAGCAGATATGCAGCATACAATTACAGTGATACCCAGCATGCATAGTGTTTTGAAGAAATATTAAATGCAAACTTGTTTCCGAGTTTCATCATATGGATGTATCTGTACCTGCCATTCACTGTATCTAGAAGCTCATGTGATGGATCCACTTCATATACCATGCATTGTAGGTGTAACAACAGCAGTGAATCACTAATCAGACAGTTGACAGAAAATCAAAAGAGATTATAGTACTATATTAAGTACACAAGTGGCAAGATGCAACCAGTACCTTCAGTACACCACAGCAAAGGAAATGTTATTGATGACAGTGCCACCAAACCAGAGTTATTCCTTCATGAAAGAAGACAAAATAAATATTTCAGTATTTGAAAGAACACCTGCCAATATGAGACATTAAATGAAGATATCCTCAGTGTAGATGAAGCAGCTTGAAGCACTAAACAAAGGCAAGGCCTCTGATCCTGACTGTTTACTAGTTAGATCCCTTTCAGAGTATACTGATGTAATAATTCTATACTCTGAATCACAAAACCACTCGCTTGTCAAAATGTCCATAACTAAAGACTGTAAAATTTCACAGGTCAACCAATACTCAAGGAAGGAATTTAGAGTAACCTGCTGAAATGCACACCCATATCACTCGTGCCTATTCGTAGTAGCATGTTGGAACATACACTGTGTTAAGACATTATTAATTACTTTAAGGAAACCACTTTATTGTCACAAAATCAGCATGGATTCAGAAATATTATTTTTATGAAACACAACTGGCTCTTTATTGTCATTAAATTTCTGTTACACAATAAATCACAGACATGTAAAGGTTGTCACTTCCATTAATATCCAGAAATTAGAATTAAAGACAACTCAGTTGGAATGATCACATAGATACTGTTGTGGGAAAGGCAAACCAAGGTCTGCTTTATTGGCAGAATGCTTACAAGATGCAACAGGTCTACTAAAAGGCTGCTTACATTATACTTATTTGTCACCTACTGGAGTATTGCTGGGTAGTATGGCATCCTTACCTGATAGGATATATGGAGAATATCAAGAAAGTCTAAAGAAAGGCAGCTCTATTGTGGAGTTGAGAATTGGGGAGGTAGAGTCACAGATATGGTATGTGTGTGAGCAGTGGCAATCATTAAAACAAAGTCATTTAGCATTGCTGCAAGATCTTTCTGTGATATCCCAATCACCAACTTTTTCCTTTGAATGCGAAGATATTTTCTTGGCAGCCTACTGAGGGAGAAATGACCACCATTAGGGAAATCTTAAATTGCACAGGAAGATTTAAGCATTCATTTTTCCCATGCCCTGTTAGAGTTGAATAGTAGAAAAATATCTGTCATTATAGGTTATCTGTCTTGAGCTGACTGCAATCTAATTAAAAGGAATTACAAAAGACTTTCTTCGCTTTTATTTACAAAGCATCTTCTGTGTTATTTGTGTTTCTGTACACGCTAAGCATCTTCTGCGGTATTCTGTATATTGGGTACACACGTTTGTACATTTGATTGTTTTAGGTTAAAAACAGCATTTTATTTATAAAGTTGGTCTGAAAGCCACTTACGGTGTTTCTGTACATAGACTGCTCCTTCCCTTCTTGCTAGCAGCGGTTGGAGGCTTCATTTCACATCTGCATTTGGCAGTTTTTGGCATTTTGCATTATTTCCTGCACTGCACTATTTACAATTGACTTTCTTAACTGTTTTTCATTCATCACCACCACAGTGTGGAGGGAGAGAGGGAGGGGGGATTGTCTTGTATGTAGGTAGAGACGTGAGAGGAGTGTTTTTTTCTTTCTTTTTCAAGTGGGGGTAGGAGGGGGAGGGAGGAAAGACAGGGATGGCCTGGACAGTGATTATAGAACAGATCTGTGAGGAAATGGTATTGGTAAATGGAGCCTGTGGTTATATGTGTACTTTTAATGTTATATTAAGTGGTCAAACAGTTTAAAGAGTGTGTGGTTTGCCAGACTGATCTGATCATTTATGAGTTGTTTCTTTTCTGTTATGGTTTTTTGGATGTAGTGTTTTTTGTAGTTTATCCTCATGATTTCCATGACTGTGTGTCTGGTTGTAATTTCACATTTGTGTTGACATAACTGTTTTGTAAAAGTTGAATGATTTGTCATATTCTTCCCTGCTCCTACATGTTCTTTGTATCTGGTGTCAAATATCCTCCTGGTCTGAACTATGTATCTTCCATCACGTGTGTAGCATTTCAGTTGGCATACTCCTGATTTCTGATACAGATCAGTTTTTCATATTGTTTTTTGGGAAGTATCTCTGAATTGAGTTGTTTGTTTGGTGTGCTATTTTTATGCCTTGTTTCTTGAAAATATTGGATATTCTGCATGTGTATTTGTGGTTGTATGTCATTGTGTACCATCTTTTATTTTGTTTCTTTCACGCTGTGTTGTTTCTATTCTTGTATTTTGAGTATTTGTTTGTTTGTGATTTTGTCCTTGTCTTGGTGATAGTTGAGGCAACGGCCTTGCCGCAGTGGCTACACCGGTTCCCGTGAGATCACCGAAGTTAAGCGCTGTCGGGCGTGGCCGGCGCTTGGATGGGTCACCATCCTGCCGCCGCGTGCTGTTGCCATTTTTCGGGGTGCACTCAGCCTCGTGATGCCAATTGAGGAGCTACTCGACCGATTAGTAGCGGCTTCGGTCAAAGAATACCGTCCTAACGGTCGGGAGTGCGGTGTGCTGACCACACGCCCCTCCTTATCCGCATCCTCCTCGGCAGATGACACGGCGGCCGGACGGTCCCGGAAGGGCCACTTGTGGCCTAAAGATGGAGCTTTTTTTTTTTTTTTTTTTTTTTTGGTGATAGTTGGGTGTTTGTATTAGTAGAGAAATAGTTTGAAATTGGTTCCTAAAACCCTCTGCCAGGCACATAAAAATGAATTGCATGGCAATGCTATAGATTTGGAGTATGATGACAGTATACTTGCTACATCTGGCATATTTTCTACCCCTTTTCCTTACGACTTATTTTCTATTCATCTAGTTCTTGCCCTTGTACAATATGTAATTATGCAATTTCTTCCTCACATCTCTTTGAAATTCCATTGACAGGCTAGTCCCTTAATTATTTGCATTTTATATTTATACTGCATAGATTTGTTTCCCCCAATGACCTTATCATTGGCGGAGAGGCTTGCGTGCCTCAGCGATACAGATAGCCGTACCATAGGTGTAACCACAATGGAGGGGTATCTGTTGAGAGGCCAGACAAACGTGTGGTTCCTGACAAGGGGCAGCCTTTTCAGTTGTTGCAGGGGCAGTCTGGATGATTGACTGATCTGGCCTTGTAACACTAACCAAAACGGCCTTGCTGTGCTGGTACTGCAAACGGCTGGAAGCAATGGGAAACTACAGCTGTAATTTTTCCCGAGGGCATGCAGCTTTACTGTGTGGTTAAATGACGATTGCGTCCTCCTGGGTAAAATATTCCGGAGGTAAAATAGTCCCCCATTCAGATCTCCAGGCGAGGACTACTCAGGACGATGTTATCAGGAGAAACAAAACTGGTGTTCTACAGACTGGAGCATGGAATGTCAGATTCCTTAATCAGACAGGCAGGTTAGAAAATTTAAAATGTAGAAATGGAAATGGATATGGATATGTTAAAATTAGATGTAGTGGGAATTAGTGAAGTTTGGTGGGAGGAGGAACAAGACTTCTGGTCAGGTGAATACAGAGTTATAAATAAAAACTCAAAATAGGGGTAATGCAGGAGTAGGTTTAATAATGAATAGGAAAATAGGAATGCAGGTGAACTACTACTAACAGCATAGTGAACCATTGTTTTGGCCAAGATTGACACAAAGCCAACACCTACCACAGTTGAAGAAATTTATATGCCAGCTAGCTCAGCAGGTGACTAAGAGAATGATGAAATGTACAATGAGATAAAAGAAATTATTCAGATAGTGAGGGGAGATGAAAATTTAATTGTCATGGGTGACGAACTCGATAGTAGGAAAAGGAAGAGAGAAACGTAGTAGGTGAATATAGAATGGGAGTAAGGAATGAAAGAGGAAGCAGCCTGGTAGAATTTTGCACAAAGCATAACTTAATCATAGCTAACACTTGGTTCAAGAATCATAAAAGAAGGTTGTATACATGGAAGAGGCCTGGAGATACTGGAAGGTTTCAGATAGATTATATACTGGTAAGACAGAGATTTAGGAACCAAGTTTTAAATTGTAAGACATTTCCAGGGGCAGATGTGGACTCTGACCATGAACTGTAAATAAACTGAAGAGACTGCAAAAAGGTGGGAATTTAAGGAGATGGGACCTGTATAAACTGCTAGAACCAGAGGTTGTAGAGAGTTTCAGGGAGAGAGTTAGGGAATGATTGAAAGGAATGGGGGAAAGAAACACAGTAGAAGAAGAATGGGTAGCTTTGATGGATGAAATAGTGAAAGCAGCAGAAGATCAAGTAGGTAAAAAGATGAGGGCTAGTAGAAATCCTTGGGTAACAGAAGAAATAATGAATTTAATTTATGAAAGGAGAAAATATAAAAATGCAGTAAATGAAGCAGCCAAAAAGGAATACGAACATCTCAGAAATGAGATAGACAGGAAGTGCAAAATGGCTAAGCAGGGATGGTTAGAGGACAGATGTAAGGATGTAGAGGCATATAGGAGTAAGATAAATACTGCCTACAGGAAAATTAAAGAGACCTTTGGAGAAAAGAGAACAACTTGCATGAATATCAAGAGCTCAGATGGAAACCCAGTTCTAAGCAAAGAAGGGAAAGCAGAAGGTGGAAGGAGTATATAGACTGTCTATACAAGGGTGATGTACTTGAGGACAATATTATGGAAATGGAAGAGGATGTAGATGAAGATGAAATGGGAGATGTGATACTGCTTGAAGAGTTTGACAGAGCACTGAAAGACCTAACTTGGAACAAGCCCCTGGGAGTAGATGACATTCCATTAGAACTACTGACAGCCTTGGGAGAGCCAACCCTGACAAAACTCTTATCTGGTGAGCAAGATGTATGAGACAGGCAAAATACCCTCAGACCTCAAGAAGAATATAATCATTCCAATCACAGAGAAAGCAGGTGTTGACAAATGTGAAAATTACCAAACTATCAGTTTAATAAGTCATGGCTGCAAAATACTAACACGAATTCTTTACAGATGAGTGGAAAAGATGGTAGAAGCCGACATCGGGGAAGATCAGTTTGGATTCCATGGAAATGTAGGAACGCATGAGGCAATAATGACCCTATGACTTATCTTAGAAGATAGATTAACACTTTCGCAGCAGCATCGGTGCAGGCGTGCAACTCTCCAGTGCGGCCCGGCAACGTGTGAGTGCGGGCCGGTAACGCTCGAGTGCGGGCTGGCGACACGCTGAAACAGCAGGTACCGCTCGCAGCCAACGCACCTAAGCACACCTGAGCCACAGGCTGACATCAAGACCTTGTAAGATCTGTAGGATCATGTTCTATACTGACTTGTTGACACCGTAGATGCATTACTTCAAATAAGCTTCGACTGTATTGTGCTCATGTTTTAAAGTCTGTTTGCTGTCTGACACCTATAGTGGTTACAGGCATCATTCAAATGTCCACGATTTGTTGATAATGTAACAAAAAATACAATTCAAACAGGCAACAAATTCACTGCATTCAGGAAAAATTTCAATTCAAAAATGCAAATTCTTACGAAGGAAAAAAAAGGAAAAGGGAAACTGGATTCATTTGAAATTATATTTACTTCAAATCTGCATTTTTAAGACTGACTCTAATAGAGGTTGTCAATTTAGTAGCATGTTTGCTCCTGGTATGAGAGAATTATCCATCTAGATTTATCACAGACGCGCAGGGGATGCTCGGATGTGTAGAAATTAGTAAGCCAAACACACCGTACGTGGAGGCTTATCTCATGTCCCCCCATCACTTCAATTTCGGTGCTATTAAAACAAATTTAGCACAACAAATTCTTTTGCAAGAAACTGAAGTGAACGCTTTACAACGCAATAAGAAATAAGTCGACTTAACACAAAAGAAAACATTTTCTGAGTGCTCGTGAAAAAAGTTCTAACTTTTCACGTCATAGGAAGAAACCATGCAATGTCAAAAGAAATAAAGGAACTTGTCTTTGATAATTGGAATTTCCCCGATATTATCACGTTTTCATTACTTATGGGAAATTATACAGCAGTTCAAGCGGTATTCAGGTTTGTCTGGGCAGGTTGTACACACATACGGTGTACACACATACGGTGTATCAGTGCGCTTGCCTTGTTACGCGCACTTCTTACACCGCTTCCTTGTAACTTTCTTCTTCCCTGCACTAGCTTCCCGCTTTTGCACACACACACACACACACACACACACACACACACACACACACACACACACACACACAGAGAGAGAGAGAGAGAGAGAGAGAGAGAGAGAGAGAGAGAGAGAGAGAGAGAGAGAGAGAGAGTGTGTGTGTGTGTGTGTGTGTGTGTGTGTGTGTGTGTGTGTGTGTGTGTGATGTTTCTTGCTCAAATGCAAAACAACATTTTCAGCGTGACCGTTTCCCCCCTATCTCCAATACTTCCCGTGTTTACACAGCGCACTTATTTATGAAACCATCTGTATTGTACATCTGCATGTACATCTTAATGTCATATTTATTACATTTGCTTTTTATGTATTGTCTAAATGACAATCTTCCTCTCCAAAGAAACATTGATTCATCTATTGATAAATCTCTTCCCCGGTAATACACTTTAGACATTCTCGTGTTAAAACAATCCAATATAGGTCATGTCTAATATAAATGATCATCTGGTTTTGTGTTCCCTGAAAGTGGATTTTTTTTTTTTTTTTTTTTTTTTTTTTTTTTTTTGCAGAAAGCAGAGGGTGTAATATGATCAAATACCGGTCTCTGCTTAATCTCTAATGGCGGTTCTTTCTTCCAGTAGTCTAATAATCATGGATATTTAACGTTACCCATATGTAATGAAACACCCAGGAAAACTAGTAATTCACCTATACTTAGAAGTTTCCATTTACAGATCCTAGATCCCTCTTTTGTATTTTCACTCAGCAATATGTTTACTGCGTTATCGTTCATTTCATCAACTACAAGTTGCAACAATTTGTCTGTTACCAATAATTTGAAGAAATCCTTAGGAGAATTGCCAGCAGGATGAATTTGCAAAACTACTTCCTTCATAAATAGGTGATACTGCATATTATGTAGTTCTTTATGCCAGGACTCACCTGGATTATTTCTGTGACAGGTCGGGCTCATTTTCATCGTCGATTTTCACACAATCATCGTGATCCGTGTCGTCAGATTCACGAAAGATTCGAAAGCTGTGCTTCCAGCTATCATCACTCTGCAATTCTTTTGCAGCCTCTGAATGACAATCTCCGTGGTATGCCTCATCCTCACTATACAGAAAATCATTGTCATCTAGTACACTAAGTAACTGTCCCTCTGCCAATTTAACACTCTTCCTGCTCCTTTTCACATTGGAAGGTCCAGGTGTCTGTTCATTAGCCGCCATTACGAACAATATACATTCAATAACTGACCACACGAAACAAAAGTTTACATGCTTAGATGCTGCAATTAGACTGAGTAATCCAACAGTGAGCACGGACGCTTATCAGTATCAGCCGCAGCGAAAGTGTTAAGGAAAGGCAAACCTATGTTTCTATCATTTGTAGACTTAGGGAAAGCTTTTGACAATGTTGACTGGAATACTCTCTTTCAAATTCTGGAGACAGAGTGAAAGGCTATTTACAGTTTGTACAGAAACCAGATGGCAGTTATAAGAGTCAAGGGGCATGAAAGGGAGGCAGTGGTTGGAAGGGAGTGAGACAGGGTAGTTGTCTATCCCAGATGTTCCCAGAATGAGATTTTCACTCTGCAGCAGAGTGTGTGCTGATCTGAAACTTCCTGGAAGACTAAAATTGTGTGCTGGACTGAGACCCTAACTCGGGACCTTTTCCTTTGCGAGCAATTGCTCTACCAACTGAGCTACTGAAGCACGACTCGCGCCCCGTCCTCACAGCTTTACTTCTGCCAGTACCTTGTCTCCTACCTTCCAAATAACATCCCTGATGTTATTCAATCTGTATATTGAGCAAGCAGTAAAGGAAAAGAAAGAAAAATTTGGAGTAGGAATTAAAATCCACGGAGAAGAAATAAAAACTTTGAAGTTCACCGATGACATTGTAATTCTATCAGAGAGAGAAAAGGACCTGGAAGAGCAGTTGAATGGAATGGACAGTTCCTTGAAAAGAGGATATCAGATGAACATCAACAAAAGCAAATGAGGATAATGGAATGTAGTTGAATTAAGTCTGGTGATGCTGAGGGAATTAGATTAGGAAATGACACTTCGAGTAGTGGATGAGTTTTGATATTTGGGGAGAAAAATAACTGATGATGGTCGAAGTAGAGAGGATATAAAATGTAGCCTGGCTATGGCAAGGAAAGCGTTTCTGAAGAAGAGAAATTTGTTAACATCTAGTATAGATGTGCCAGGAAGGCGATTCTAAAAGTATTTGTATGGAGTGTAGCCATGTATCGAAGTGAAACAGATGATAAATAGTTTGAACAAGAAGAGAATAGAAGCTTTCAAAATGTGCTGCTACAGAGGAATTCTGAAGATTAGATGGGTACATCACATAACTAAAGAGGAGGTACTGAATAGAATTGGGGAGAAGAGAAATTTGTGGCACAACTTGACTAGAAGAAGGGATCGGTTGGTAGGACATGTTCCGAGGCATCAAGGGATCACCAATTTAGTATTTGAGGTCAGTGTGGAGGGTAAAAATCATACAGGGAGACCAAGAGATTAATACACTAAGCAGATTCAGAAGGATGTAGGTTGCAGTAGGTACTGGTAGATGAAGCTTGCACAGGATAGAGTAGCATGGAGAGTTGCATGAAATCAGTCTCTGGACTGAAGATATCGTCTGTGCATTTTCAAAATATCATGCCTTATTAATAGTGCACAATATTTGTTTTATTGAGTTGTGTGTCTACAATTACTTTAGGAGTGTAATTCCAACATTTTTTTGGGAAAATACCAGCAACTTAGATTTGATAATTATTGATTCAAAATTTCTGTGACATGCAAGTGTTACCCATTTTGAGTAAATAGTTACTTTAGGAGCATGCCTGCTGTTTGAAGACTGTCTCAAATTGACTAAGGTTTTTGCTGTTGCAAAATTATTGCATATTTATGTAAATATGGCAACAAACATGCAATTTCCTTTCCTGCAAATGTTGAAACAAATTTACCATTTCAGTATGAAATTCTCCACCACTTTTGTCAAGCATTATTATGCATAAAATGCACTTTCTAAAAAAATCCAGATTGTTCAGCATACACACATTTTGTACTTCACACACACACACACACACACACACACACACACACACACAAACTTTTTAAGTATAGACTATATAAATGTTAATCTGGTCTCCCAAATAATGGCAATTGTCCATTTTTCTTCTTGGTAATGCACTTTATACATTCTATTATATTACTTTATTAAAGGTCATACTTGGTACAGTCTATAATTGATTTTGGGTCTTCTGGTTGTGGACTTTTAACAATGCACTAATTGCAACATGGTAGTATTTCTGTTTCAAAATGGAGGAACAGAAATAAGCACAATCTTTCTTCCGGGAGCCTTGTAAGCTAACCCAAGTAATGTAATGAAATGCCCAAGAACCTAGCATGTCAGCTAGATAATACATTTCCAGTTACGAACAGTAGACTTGTCCTTTGTATTTTCAGTCAAAGGTATCTACAATGTTTCTGTTCAACTTATCAACTTATCAACTTTGCAGTAAAGTACATTATCTGTAAGTAGATTGGTGTACTGTTAATAGGATTAGCATATATTCTCAACCTGTAAATGTATGATACTGCATGTCATGTGGCATATTATGCCAAGTCTCATTCAATTTATTTTAGCTAATGTGGGTTCTTAAACATCAGTTTCATCATAATCCTTGCCTTCCAAATCTGCAATGTCAAAACAGATCTCAGCTTCCACATTAACCACTATTGCAAGCTTGTGCATTCTTAAGATTCCAGCTATCCACTTCCAATTCATTGTCTTTGGACTGAATCTTCCAATAAAAAGATTGATCACAGACTAAGCACAAGAAAATTTGTAGGCACTTATTGGAGACACTGCTTGTGCAGACACTTTCACAGCTGAACACAATAATATACTCATCTGTTTCAGTCACTCACAGAAACACACAAAATTTATCAGCACTGAACGAATGTATCAAGCTGACACCAGTGTCAGCTGCTGTAAACATATTAATGGTGACCCTTGGACGTCATTTGACATTAGATTGTTTGCTATCTAGAAATTTAGTGCCACTATTTTGTTATTTGTAATTTGTTGGTTTAAGTGGGGAGGTTTGTCAAGCTGGTTTGCTTTTGTGATTTGCTTAGATTCTTAACAGCCATCAGAAAATTAAACTGTTTTATAGGCCTTAACATTGAGCACCAGTACAATACAGAAAACAAAATCAACATGTGTTAATATAGATCACTGTGTAAAACACAAATTACATATGTGCTCTCAAATCACTAAGATGTCTTTGGCCTCACGATAAGCAGTTTATTTAGGTTTTGTAGTCTGTAGATTTTATACCATTACATAGTTTTGGTTGTTTTGTGAGCACACATTAAGTAAAACCGGTACATTGTAGTTTTGATGTTTCATAATAAGAATGGTGTAGCGAGAGATATGAAATGAGTCTAAGAATATTCCTTTTCATTTTCATTTTCTTACTATCCTGAAGTGTTAGAACAAACAGCAGTACACACAGAAATGTATGAAATAACTTCTGGTTTATGAAGCCAAACTGTGAGTGAACAATTTTCATTATGTTGTCAACCTGTTGTAAAAAGCATGTTTTAATGCCATACACTTGAGGTTAAAATTAATGACAAGTAGTCACATATTCCTCACCCACACTTAACAGGTTTGATTTGAGAGGTTTTCAATACCTGTGGATAAATTTGTTCACTGGCATGAGCTACTGCAGAAATGCATTGGAGGTTCCATTAAATTTTGTTAACATTTACCATTAGGCTAAGTGTACCATAAATGTCACATGGGCAGATACTAGTCCTATATTAAACTTTACTATCACTCCTCCCTCCTCTACTCATTATAAGACTCAGGTTCGTGGCACATCACTATTTAATCATAGTTACCATAAAGTAAATTTAATCAGATTACCTAAAATCTTGTAAATGTCAGTTTTATGACGCAAGGTGTAACTAATCCAAAGACTGTTTATATCCCATTAATTAGTAAGGTCCATCTCAAATTTCTCTAAACATCTCAGATTTCTCTGAAGAATACAAAATATTAAAAATATTCAAGAATTATATGACATTTATTTACAACATTCTCCAATCAATATAAAAAATCTTTTCCAAATTTCAACAGTGGATATACATTTTCTGTACATTAAATGCTAAGAAAAATTTTAGGTTTTACAAGCAACAGCACAAAATATTTCACAAAATATAAACAGGAATTAACATCTTGAGTTTAGAAACAGTCAGCAGTATCTCTTTCCCAGCATTAACAGAATTCTGTACCTCCTACCATTACAGAACCAAATTTTTATAGTCAGTCTTGCTTGTGAGGAAAACTCTCTCTGGTGTTGCAGGAGGATCTGCAAACAAAATAGTGTTAACTATGTGAAACATACAATGTGTTTAATAGTTAGACAAGTTTTAATTATTATCAATGCTTATTAAACTCCCAGATAAAGAGGAATGGTACATACTCATCTCAAACCACTTTTCATCACTACCAGCATCCTGTCTGGCAGCCAATACAGCTTCTCGTACTGCAAATAAGCCAGCAATACTCATGCAGAGTGGTGGCTCACCAGTAGCTAAACAGTAAATGACAGAATTTCAGTTGCATTAAAACTGAGTAAAACTATGGTTTGTATACCTGTACAGCAGAAGGTAACCAACCCTTTGAACGAAGCACACCCACAGGATTCGGTGCATTTTTTCTTAGTTTTATTCTGAAGTCTATTGGAATGTCCTTAAATCCAGGTGGCTTGTAATTCTTAAAACAAAGAAAAATAACTGTCAGCCATTTTCTTGCACCGAGATAGTTACTGAAGCTTCCGAATGTCAAGTATATTTTGAAACAGAAAAACATTAACAGTACCTTTACTAAATAAAAATGCATTTCACTTTTTCTATGGAATTTAACAATGGTCATAAAGTAAATATTCATTTAATTTTTAATATTTTGATCCATGCATGGTTTGGTTCAGAATGCAACAATGTTCAAATCTTTAATATTCTAAAATTATTTGTTACTTTGAAAGTTCCAATACAACAAATTATTTTGTTTTAACTTTTAAATTTTCGCTGTATAGTTACCCATGTTCTGTTGGTTAGTGCCTTCCCAGTACTGTCGTCATAAACCATGAATTCTTCCAGCCAATAGCCTAGGCCCATAACAAAGGCTCCTTCCACTTGACCTATGTCAACCTCAGGGCTCAAACTCTCACCAGCATCTTCCAGTACATCTATACGTAGTAACTGGAACATTCCAAGGTGCATCAAAGTATGAATTTTAGTATTGTTGTACCGTTAATTATTTTAAGAATCTATTGCATGACTTCTAGGCAGACATTTGAATAAACTAATGGATATTTTTCTTAAAAATGAGTCTTTCTACAAGGAACTAATGACTAATAATGAGCACACTGTTTACTTTCCATCTGGTTGCATGTTATCCCAACATACCTGATGTTGTCCTGTCAGTACATCAATTTCTGCTTCTGCTACAGTAACACCATAAACTTTATATGGAGTTATTGTGTCTGCAATACCAGCATACCTGAAGAACATGCAGAGATTACCATTTTAATATTTAATGCAACTTCGGAGACGTTGTGCACATTGTTCTATAACTATAATATTTTATTTTAATGCATTTGGGGGTATTTTGTATGGCAAGACAGCCAGCTTACATCATGAAACTGCAACAGAGATCTACATTTGCTGAATATGCTGCAGCGATAAGGTCCTTCCAAGTTGGGTTTTCTAGTTTGGCTTTTACAGGTGCCAGTCGTTTCATTAGTTCTTCACAAGCACGCATTGTTGCCTGGAAAGAGGGTTCAAAATTTATAAACTAATCTAACATTTGAAGTATATATGAGCATAAGAAGGAAAGTAGCAATTAGTTTTGAAATCTGTAAAATTTTAATTGTCAAGAAAACTAATCTTTATGGCAGAATATGGATATGTAATGTAAGGAGCAAACGTGATTACTTATCATACCCTTCTGGCAGTGATTCGTTAACTTAATTATGATGGTACTGTTGCACAACTGGGGTGAGGTGGTATTGGGAGCAGACAATTAAGGAAGGTTGTAGCAAGCAGGGACTATAGAGGAAATGTAGTTGATGGCTTGATGGGAGAAGTCACACACAATGTTTTAACATCTCATCTACACTGTTAATTGGTACCTTAACACCTCCATCTACAAAGTTGTGTGTTAAGCTGTTAATGAAAACTAATTTCATAAAGTTGAGAACTCAGACTTACATATGCACATGATTCACTTGCAATACTTCCGCCTGTCACAATGTTGTTAGGAGCTGTCAGGACATTTGATGGTTTTACACTCACAAATTCTAGAGGTATTCCTAATGCATGAGCACACACTTGGGCGACCTGGAAACAAAAAATGTCTGGATTAAGTGTCAAAACCCAGTTCAGAAGGGAAGTTAATGAAAATTCATTTAGAAATAGCATTCAAATTAAAATTCATAGTAATGGAACCGCACCCTGTAACATCACATATCCTCAACAGTAGTAGTTGATACCAGCAATAGTTTTTGAATTTTGGACAGCTCAATATTATATCCATTGTTTTTCCGAAAAATTTCATATAATTTTATACACCATATGTTATATTTGAAGCAAAATTTTTTGAAAAGGAATTACTTTATTTTCCATGTTACAATCAATATGTACTACCTCTGAATGTACAGTTAAAATTTTTTTCAGAAACATTTGAAAATTACAAATTATTTAGCACACAATTTGTATTACTAATTACACAATCTAGCACTGTTGATTATGTTTATTTCTGGATTCATTTATAAAATAATAATCAAAACTAATAGAAATTCATTTGTCAAGAAAAATTGTAAACCCTTTGTAATACTGTTATTACCGCAGAGTGGAGTACTTTTAAGCATGCCACTGATGTGATCAGAAGTATTTTTGTATTTTGGGTAAACAATGTAATTTTTGCTTTTTAATGTGAAAATCTGAAACACCGTGTGATACTAAAACATGACAGAATAAATGAACATAAAACAAAAATTATAAAACAAAAAATTTTGAAACAACAATCTTCAAAGTTATTTAGATCAATTCAGCCATGAGGACCTAAAATGTGAGAATTAGACCCCTAAACAAGAACAACTGGAGTCAACTCTACAAGAAAAGTTAGGTAAACTAAAATGTTTATAGTAATCTTACTCCACTCAAATCTTCAGAAAACACTTTGCTCATATATGAACAATAGCTGCAACTAGGAAGGAGGGAGTGGATTACACAGTCCAGATCCCAAAATTGCTGTATGGGTTGTCTTCATGACTTCACTTAGTTAAACACAGAAATACAAGGAAAGCATCTTCCACATCCACAGAAATTTTTCATTATTATATATTTCACTGACTGTAGAAAGTTACTGCATGAAGGAAGACTGGCATATCTCATGTATGACAGAGCAGCTTTGTTTCATGTACTATGCAGTATTATTCATTTAAGCAATGTTTAAAACATGAATGATCATGTACACAGTTTTTAACCATAATATGTGCTAAAATTGGTCCTCAAGTTATCTAAAATTATTAGTTGTAGTTGTCAACAAATTATACTTGCAAATATTTGAGATTAGTGGAAGCATGCCCATTGTCAGCTTTAACTAATACAAAGAGTTATTAATTATTGTTACATATCAGTTTCCACAGTGTTCTCTAAGGGCGGAAATGCTGGTGTGGGGGGGGGGGGGGGGGGGTGGCACATGGCAAAAGCTACATGAACATAACAGCAAGATAATTGAGAATTATCTAACAAGGGGCCTATGAGGGTCATTTATAAAGTTAGAACTGATAGCACATTGTGTCCACGCATCTCGTCACATGATGTCCATTTACAGTTGGCCAGTCTCTCACTATACAAACATTATGCTTCATGTCCCTCCTAGTGTTGATTGTATGGTTATACTGCTTTGTCACCTCGTCAATCAGTAATTCCACTGATTGTGAAGTGCACTCAGATATTTGTTTCTTAAATGTGAAACAAGTTCATCATGTCAAAAATCACTGGCGGCTTGTTTAAGTTTATGGTGCAGGTGCAATGGATGATGGAAATGGGCATAAATATTATAGCCTGTTTAATGAAGTAAAGACAAAGGCACATGATGGAAAATAATTTGACATGATACAAAAAGTAGATGAGGTAATTTGCCAGAACAGGTGCTTCACTATTGATGAGCTGCACCAGAAATTTCCACAAGTTTCAAGATCAGTGTACCACGTTGCTACTGACAAACTCCACTACAGAAAATGTATGTTAGACGAGTGGTAAAAAAAAAAAGTGAATCGCACATTCCTTGTCCATTTCAGAGCACTATCAGAAGGATGGTTATCAGTTCTTGAATCACATTGTGACTGCTGATGCAACATGCATTGTGCACTATGCTGCAGAGAATAAATGTGAATTCAGTAAGTGGCAACATTCAAACTCCCAACAAAAATTCAAGCAATAACCTTCAACACAGAAAATAATGGCCATGGTTTTTTTGTGACTGGAAGGCGTTCTTCTGTTAGACTTTTTGCCGCAATGAATAACAGTAAATGCTGAGATATACCATGAACATTATTAAACCTGAGGCATGCTATTCAAAATCGCCAGTGGGGGGACTGCTCTCTAGCCATGTCGTCCTGCTTCACAACAAAGCTCGGCCTCAAGGTGCAGCATGGACATTTCATTGGGAATTATTGGATCATCCACCATGCAGCTCTGACTTAGCTCTGTCAAATCTTCATCCATTTCCACAACAGAAGGAATTTCATGGTGGAAAGCACTTGGAAAATGACATGTGGAAAGATACTATTATTAACTGGTTTAACAGTCAGGCGGGAGAAAGCTTTGATGATAGGATGCAAAATCTGGTGCTGTGACTTGACAAATTTTTAAATTTTCAGGGTGACTATGTTGAAAAATAAAGAAATGTGCCTATTGTAGTTTGTGATACAATTTACATTCATAAATAAAGTTTCACTAACTCCATATCAGTGGTTACTTTAAAAATGATCCTCTTACATTGTGGCAGAGCATATGTTAAATGATGAACTTTAAGTAACAGTGGCAGTTAAAAAATCTCAGTAAACCTTTATGTTGTTATCAACTCAAAGAGAAACATAGCTAACAGATCTACACTATCTAGTTCTTGTAGATCTGAATGAATTAATAGTTGGCTGTGTGGCATCAATTTGGATTACTTTCTTTTGCATGCTACACTGACTAGTAATCAGAGTTGGGTTGACAAATAAGGATATCGATTTACACTTACCAGTTAACAGATTTTCACCCACATCTCATTAAATGCTTGTATTCGAAAATAGGATAAAAATACCGTGTAAGGATTACTTCACCAGATTTATGCATCAAGTGTGAGTTTTATTTGTTTTATGTAATACCAAAGTTCAGAACATCCTATTCTGTTTCCTGAATTTTTGTGGCATCCACAACCAACAACAACCAATTTTTTTTACTGATAAATATTTATCACCTTCCTTGGGCTGTGAGACTGTGTTTTTGTTGTTATAAAATACATCTGACATCAGTTCTGAATTTTTTCATTGTCATTATGGTTAGCCTACACTAACAATTTAATTACAGCAGGTGCACAGGTGTTTCGTTAATGTTTTATATCACTCTTCATAAATAATATAAGAAGCTATGATAAATCGTAAAATTTGAAGCAGCCTACTTTCTGGTATGCACTTAATGATTTACAGAGCTTCTAAGTAGACAACAGATGAAGATTATTCTCTAAAGAGAGAGAGTGTCACTCTCTAAAGAGCTGACACTAGAATGGAACACCATTGCTTCCACGGGTGTATCGGATGTCTAATTCTGTGTAGTGTTCATCCCTCTTCCAGAACAATTTTCATTTATGTAAGAGATTTATTAGTACAACAACCTTTTGCAATAAATTTACTGTAAGCTCATTCTCTTTCAATCAACTAAGTGCCAGGAAGTTTACCAGAGCAGTTGTATGCATTAGACTAATTTAAATCATTGGTGATATTGCATTTTAATATTTTTAAATTGTATCAGACTAGTTACTAGATTTCATAACTATTTTAGAAAAATTTGAACTAATAAGTAGTCCTCAACATATTCTCAAAATTTGCTGACTGTTGTTTCATTTCTTTCTGCTAATTTTATGGGAAGGTTTAATGTCAAATTCTTATTTTGACATTTAATCCCTGAAGAACTTCCTACCTTTGTGTTTACTCCTTGCCCACACTCAATTCCACCATGAGCCACAGAAACTGTACCATCACGAGCATAAATTGACACATGGGCATAGAAATTTCCAAAATACTGAAACCCGTACGTCATTGGGACAACTGCAATTCCTCTTTTCCTCCAACGATTTTCCTGTTGGTTTGAAAAATATAGAATGTATGTTTCTGTTAGTAATCTGATACTGCAATTTGAAATCAAAATTATTTGCAATTTTAATCTACATATACAAAGCACTCTACTTTTCACTATAAGCATGAATACCAAGTAAATTATTTACACCAGTGAATACTATTGCACTATGTTTGGATATCAATGGAACCAGGAGTTACAGTAATAAGTTTTAAACATTATTGAACAAACCATATTGAATTTTTTGACAGCCGCTAGTCTGTCCAAGTAATTTGTTTCAGTCTTCCAGTAACTGACCATATCAGCGATTAATGTATCACCCTTCACAAGGTTTTTCATTTTCAAATCAATTGGATCTTTCTCAAGATTCTTTGCAATATGCTCCATTATGTTTTCAATAAATGCTGTGCCTTCAGTAGTACCTGCAATAAGTAAAACTATTTCAGTCACTTTCTTCTGCTTTTTTTCTGAATGAATATCAAGTGAAGAATAATACAGAGTTAGATGCTATCTTTTCTGTCGACTTCTATGTCAGCAAAATGCACTTCAATATTGCACAGAACTGAACTTTCTGTAACTGTATGGATTATTATCTGTATTCATTCATACTATGTAGCCACTAACTTATTAGAATCAAGATTTTACTTTTGACACAAAATGTATAAAAAAAATGTGAAAGCACCAATGATCTGGTAAGTCTGTGTTAAACTTATGTAATGGTATCAGGCTTTGTACAATAGTGACACTTTTCAGAGATTTGATATTTTTTAGCTGTATGAATTATCCTGAATGTGTGTGAATGCTTTATTCTTAGAATACAGCAAAAAATACTATACTTTGTTGTGCTTTCATATTAGTCTGAGTCTCAATGTAAAATGACTAGGGTTAGGATTATTTTATGTGCACACTTTTTTCTTTAGTGTAAATTAAAGGAGTTTGGAAAGATATCACAATGTAAAAATTTTGTTTCTAGTTTTGAAAATAAGACATTTTTTCATGCACCTTTTTCCCTTATCTGTGACCTTTATCAGTTTTCATTCCAACAATGCCCGTAATTCCTCTTCCCCTTTCATTCTTTTATGTTTCATTCCAGTTTATTCTATAAGGTTTCTAATCAATATGAAATATTTAACTTTCGAGTAGCATCTCAGTTTGCTGTGTACATGTGAAAAGTAAGCCTAAGTCTTTTCATAAATGCCATGTGGGAGTTGATAGCACACCTGCCACAAAGGAAAATAATTGTGTGTTCAACTAAACCTCTATCTCTCACTTTACTGCTATGAAGTAGCCCACAATAATGCAATTGACAGAGTGTGATTTTTTCCCCCCAAGGATCAGTAGCCTGCTGTTTGTGAATGCAAGTTTCTTATCGTGAGAGATGTCACCTGCTCATGTGGATTTTTTTTTGTTTTTTTTTTTTTTTGTTTTAGGGCGCAAAACTGCTATGGCCATTAGCGCCCAGTCCATGTCTTAGGAAACAATAAAAACTGAAAATGGAAACCAGCAGAAATGGGAACGAAACTCAAAAAATTGGAGAAACTAAAAGCAGAAGGAAGGCTTAAAAATCCACTACAGAAAGGGGTTGGTGGCCCCCAAAAAAAGCTTCAAATGACTGATGTCATTTCACCGGCACTAATAAACTCGAGAATGCGATCGGCCGAGCGCGTGTCATCTGCTAAAATTGACGATATATCAGGCGACAGCTGTAGATGGGCACATAACGGAGTAAAATAGGGGCACTCAATTAAAAGGTGTCTTACTGTCCACAGCTGAGAGCAGTGGGGACAGAGTGGGGGAGGATCGCCACTTAAAAGATGTCGATGGCTAAAAAGACAGTGCCCTATCCGGAGTCTAGCTAAAATTACCTCCTCCCGATGACGCGTTCGGGAGGAAGAGGTCCAAGCACAAGGAAGAGCTTTCATGTCCCGCAATTTATTATGGGGAAGTGTCGAAAAATGTGCGTGCCATAAAAGAACAACTCGACGACATAAAACGCTCCGTAGATCGGTGAAGGGAATTGATTGAATAGCTGGCCAGAGAAGAGAGACTGCAGCCTTGGCCACTATATCTGCCGCCTCATTTCCACAGATACCAACGTGTCCCGGGAGCCAGAGGAACGCCACCGAGACACCCCCCAGATGGAGCAAGCGCAGACAGTCCTGAATCCGGTGGACCAGAGGGTGGACAGGGTAAAGAGCTTGGAGACTGAGGAGAGAGCTGAGAGAATCTGAGCAGATAACATACTGTATCTGCTGATGGCGGCAATGTAGTGGACAGCCTGGAGAACAGCGTAAAGGTCCGCAGTATAAACCGAACACTGGTCGGGAAGCCGAAATTGATTTGGGGTGTCGCCGACAATATAGGCACTCCCTACACCTAACGATGTTTTCGAGCTATCAGTGTAAATAAATGTGGCTTCCTTCATTTGTGCACATAGAGCAGCAAATTCCCATCGATTAACAAGTGGAGGGGTACCATCCTTGGGAAATTGACAAAGATCACAGAGCAGGCAGATCCAGGGACGGAGCCAAGGCAGTGCTGTACCCCAAGTTGTCAAGAAGGTTTTAGGAAAGCGAAAGGAAAGAGAATGGAGCAGTTGACAGAAGCGGACTTCTGGTGGTAGTAGGGAGGAGGGGCGGCCTGCATACCCTACATCAAAGGAGGCATCGAAAAAAATGTCATGGGCTGAATTAGCAGGCATGGAAGACAGATGGCTAGCATAATGACTCAGAAGGACTGCTCACCAATTTGACAGCGGAGGTTCAGCAGTCTCAGCATAAAGGCTTTCCACAGGGCTGGTGTAAAAAGCTCCAGACACTAAATGTAATCCACAGTGGTGGATAGAGTTGAGACGCCGAAGAATAGACGGCCGAGCAGAGGAGTAAACTATGCTTCCATAGTCCAATTTCGAGTGCACTAAGGCGCAATAGAGGCGGAGAAGGACCACTCCATCCGCTCCCCAGGAGGTACCATTCAGGACATGGAGGGTGTTGAGGGATCGCAGACAGCGAGCCGAAAGATAGGAAACGTGGGAGGACCAGCACAGTTTTCTGTCAAACATAAGACCCAAGAATTTAGCGACGTCTGAAAACGGAAGGTTGACAGATCCTAGATGTAAGGAGGGTGGAAGAAACTCCATACAACTCCAAAAATCAACACAAACGGTCTTACTGGGAGAAAAGCTGAAGCCTGTTTCGATGCTCCAAGAGTGGAGGCGATCAAGACAGCCTTGAAGACGTCATTCAAGAAGGCTGGTCCGTTGACAGCTGTAGTAGATTGCAAAATCGTCCACAAAGAGGGAGCCTGAGACATTGGGAAGGAGACAGTCCATAATTGGATTTATGGCAATGGCAAACAGTACAACACTTAGCACGGAGCCCTGGGGTACCCCGTTTCCTTGGGAGAAAGTACGGGAGAGAGTAGTGTTCACACGCACTCGAAATGTGCGCTCTGCCATAAATTCGTGAAGAGAAAGGGGCAGCCGACCTCGAAAGACCCAAGAGAACAGTGTTTGGAGGATGCCTGTCCTCCTACAGGTATTGTATGCTCTCTCCAGATCAAAAAATATTTCTACTGTTTGGCGTTTCCAGAGAAAATTGTTCATGATATAAGTGGATCGTCAACTGCAGAACGATGCTTTCGGAAACTGCATTGGGCAGGTGTTAAAAGACTGTGTGACTCCAGCCACCAAGCTAAACGGCAATTCACCATATGCTCCAAAACCTTACATACACTACTCGTGAGAGAAATGGGGCGATAGCTAGAGAGGAGATGTTTGCCCTTTCCAGGTTTCGGAACAAAGACGATGATAGCTTCCCGCCATCGTCTGGGAAAAGTACTGTCGGTCCAAATTCGATTATAAATGCGAAGGAGGTAACGCAGACTATGGGTTGATAAGTGCAGCAACATTTGGATGTGGATACCATCCGGTCCTGGGGTGGAGGAGCGAGAAGAAGAGAGTGCATGTTGGAGTTCCCGCATGGAGAAAACAGTATTATAGCTTTCGCGATTTTGAGAGAAGAAAGCAAGAGGTTGCACTTCCGCTGCACGTTTCTTCAGAAGAAACACTGGCGGGTAATTTGAAGAGCTTGAAATCTCAGCAAAGTGTTTACCCAAGGAGTTAGAAATTGCGACGGGGTCCACAAATGTATCATGCGCGACAGTGAGCCCAGAGACCGGGGAGAAACTAGGCGTGCCAGATAACCGTCGAATCCAACTCCAAACTTCCGAGTAGGGAGTTAAGTTGTTAAATTAGCTAGTAAAGAATTTCCAGCTCGCCTTCTTGCTATCGTGGATGACACGATGGCATCACACACGGAACTGCTTATAGTGGATACAGTTGGCCGAAGTAGGATGGTGGCGGAAAACATGAAGAGCACGTCGCCGCTCATGTATTGCATCACGGCATGCCTCGTTCCACCAAGGAAATGGGGGTGCCAAGGCAATTCGGAGGTGTGTGGTACTGAATGTTCCGCAGCTGTAAGAATAACATCGGTAAGATGTGTGACCTCATCGTCGACGCTAGGAAAGTGACTGTCATCGAATGTCGCTAGAGACGAAAAAGTGTCCAGTCGGCTTGGGCAAACTTCCAGCGTCGCGGGCACATATATGGCAGTTGAGGCTGCAGTCTAAGGACACATGGAAAGTGGTCACTCGAGTGTGTATCATCAAGGGCGAACCATTCAAAGCACCGAGCTAGTGGAACAGTACCGACTGAAAGGTCCAAATGAGAGAAATTTGTCGTGGAGGCAGACAAAAATGTAGGGTCCCCAGTGTTGAGGCAAACAAGATCCGCTTGGTGGAAGACTTCTAGCAATAGGGAGCCACACGGACAAGGATATGGAGATCCCCAAAGTGGGTGGTGGGCATTGAAGTCCCCAACCAGCAAATAGGGGGGTGGAAGCTGACCAAGAAGAGGAAGGAGATCAGCTCGTGCCATTGATGTGGACGATGGAATGTATACAGTACAAAGAGAGAAGGTCTATCCAGAAAGGGAAAGACGGGCAGCGACTGCCTGGAAGGTTTAAGGGGATTGGGTGATAATGGAGAGTATTATGGAGAAGAATCATAAGTCCTCCATGTGCTGGAGTGCCTTCAACAGAGGGGAGATCAAATCGGACTGACTGTAAATGGGGGAGAACAAAGTGATCATGGGGACGCAGCTTTGTTTCCTGAAGACACAAGATGACCAGCGAGTAGGATTGTAAGAGGATCGACAATTCATCCCGATTGGCTTGAATGCCGCAGATATTCCAGTGGATAATGGACATAGGGTAAACAGAAAATGGAGGAATGTGACCAAGGTTGCCGTCAACTCAATGACTGCTCAGAGCTTGTGACTGACAGCATGGAATGGCATTCAGCCGAAGGCAGAAGATCCTGATCCATTGGTTGTTCAGGAACAGCTCCTGCCACCAGCGATTGGCCAGTTGATCGGCCGACAGCAGTGCGCCTCGGCGACACAGAAGACGACCAAGGGCGATTTCCGCCAGGTGGTGCTTTAGATGAAACACGCCTTGGTGGAGAAGGAGGTGAACTGGGTTTCTTATTAGCCTTCTTGGAAATAATATGTTTTTGATGAAGGAGGAACCGATGGTTGTGAAGTTGGGGTACTTAAAAAATCTTCACGAGTATGCTCTTTTTTCGAAGTCTTGGTGTCTGACTTTTGGGCTCAATATTTAGCAGAACCTGATGAAGGGTGAACTATAGAGTGGGCAGGTGAAAGTGGTGAGGTTGAACGGGCAATCTTTGCGCTGGCCAATCTGACGACCGTGGCACTAAAGGTGAGATCACAAGCCTGCGTGGCCGCCTCCTTTGTTGGCCGAGGAGAGGCAAGGACAGTGCTGTATTTTCCTGTCTGAGGCACGGTGGGCTTTCAACTGGTGAATAATTTTCGAGCAGCAAAGGTTGACACCTTTTCCTTCGCTCTGATTTCCTGGATGAGCTTTCCGTCTTTAAAAATGGGGCAATCTCAAGAGGAAGCAGCGTGGTCACCCATACAGTTGATGCAGCGAGGGGATGGAGGTGGACAAGCACCCTCATGGGCATCCTTGCCACACTTAACACATTTGGCCGGATTGGAACAGGACTGGCTGGTGTGATTGAACCGCTGACACTGATAGCAACGCGTAGGGTTTGGGACGTAAGGGCGAACGGAAATTATCTCATAGCCTGCTTTGATTTTCGATGGAAGTTGAACTTTGTCAAATGTCAAGAAGACAGTACGGGTTGGAATGATGTTCGTGTCAACCCTTTTCATGACTCTATGAACTGCCGTTACGCCCTGGTCAGACAGGTAGTGTTTAATTTCCTCGTCGGACAATCTGTCGAGGGAGCGAGTATAAACGACCCCACGTGATGAATTTAAAGTATGGTGTTTGTGGCTGAGACTCATTGAACTTACGCTTGTGAGCTGACATAGTAGAAGATGAGGAAACCATTGCGTAAGTATCCCCCACGATTACCGGCGTCTCCGATGGCGCGCTCCTTTCTTGTGGGGGCCCTCTCCGAGGGCACTCCCGCCTTAGGTGATTGTTCACACCTGAGGTCACACCTCCCAACAAACGGACGGAGGGACCAATCAGCCTTTCGGAAGGTATCAGCTCGTGTAATCACCCCTCCCTGGGCCTGGCCATTACCAGGTGGTACGTACATGTCCTACCTGTCTACCCGGGGCGGGGAATTACGCGTTACACCGTCACCGGCTACGCATAGAAATGCGTGGGTCGGCCTTCAGACACACACTGGGAGGAAAAAAGAGAAAGGGAAAGGAAAGAAGAGGGGGGTCTCAAACGCCACAGCAGAGAAAAGGGCAAAGAGAAGAGGTAAGGAAAAGAGAAGGGCAGAAGAAGGACAAAGACTTGCAAGCGGAGAAAGCAAAGAATTTGTTACTGTTCGAGCGTCCGTCTCCGGACGTAGGCACAAACCATACTCCCAGAGGGGGAGAAAGAGAAGGAAAGAGCCAGAGGTGAGAGGGGGGTAGGGCAAAGAGGGGGGATGGGGAAGGTTGTGGAAAGGGAAGGTATGCAGCCCGGAAAGGAAGGAAGGCCACATTAGCTCGGGGTCCCGTGCTCGCTACGCATGTATCAACAAAAGAGTTGTGGACCCTCTGGGGGGGGGGGGGGTGCTCATGTGGAGGCAGAGGTTGGGCATGCTGAGGGTAATAACCAGCTTAATTCCATGAATTGAGATTCTGCTTCAAGCTATCACTGAGACTGCAGTTCCAGCATGAATGAGAACATTCCAGTAATTGTTGCAATGTTATAAAAGACTGGACTGTGAGTTAGCTCTTTGTAATTTTACTAAATGAGTACTACAAGGTTTTACCATGTCAAGGGTGTCCAGTGCCCGATTTATTGTTCTGGCTCAGTAATTCAAACAAGATTTAATAGATGCTGATGGAACTGTTATGCGACATGATACTTGGGGTACAGGAATTTTGTTAGATGAGAAACACCAGTGAGATTGCATCAAAAAAACATTTCCAGCTCTAAGCAAACAAATCACAACAACCTCTATTAGAAATGCATTTCAACAGAGGTCTTCAGGAAGCCAAAATTTTGAAGAATTAAACATTTATTTGTGTGCAGTTCTTGCACAAGTAGGAATTTCACTCAGTGGACCTGTGGTCTAGGGGCAGCATCTTTGATCAGTAATCTGAACATTCTTGGTTCCAGGCTCAAACACCACCACTGCTTAGATACTGATTAACAATCAGCATTGGCAGCCGAAGACTTCCAGCATAAGAAGTCATCATTCTGCCAACAGCCTTGTCAAAGAGAGGGGAGGAGTGGACAGAGGTTCATGGCACTCTTGTCCTTGGGGCGGGAAACTGCCCATAAAGGCAGAAGAATCAATAATGCTCAATGGCATGAGGATGCAGAAGAGAATGGAAAGTGCTGTGTTAAAGACACACAACATGCATCTACAGGATGGTAGTAGGAATCAGTGAAGTAAAAAAAAAATTCCAGTCAGCTGAGTATAGTGTAATATCAACAATAGCAGAAAATGGTATAGTGGGAGTACAATTCATTATGAATAGAAAGGTAAGGGAAAGAGTGTGTTACAGTGAACAGTTCAGTGATAGGGTTGTTCTTATCAGAATTGACAGCAAACCAACACTGACAATGATAATTCAGGTGTATGCGATCACATCACAAGCTGAAAGAGAGATGAAAGAAGTATATGAAGATATTGGAAGGGGAATACAGTAAGTAAAGGGAGATGAAAATCTAATAGTCATGGGGGACTGGAATGCAGTTGTAGGGGAAGGAGTAGAAGGCAAGTTTTCAAGAGAATAAGAGCTTGGGACAAAGAATGAGGGGATGGGGGGAGACTAAGTTCTGTAACAAATTTCAGCTAGTAATAGTGAATACTCTCCAAGAATTCTAAGAGAAGCATGTAAACGTGTCAAAGGCTGGGCGATATGGAAAGATAACATTTGAATCACATCACAGTCAGACAAATTCAGAAATAAGATACTGTATATTAAGGCATACCCAGGAGCAGATATATATTCAAATCACAATTTTGTAGTGATGTAGATTAGGTTGAAGTTTAAGACGTTACTCAGGAAGAACCAATATGCAAAGAAATGAGATACGCAAGAACTATGGAATGATGAGACGGGCTTTTAGTTCTCTAAGGCTATAGGTACAGCAATAAGGAATAGCTCAGTAGGCAGTATAGTTGAAGAGGAATGTACAACTCTTCAAAGGGCACTCACATAAGCTGGGAAGAGAAACATAGGTACAAAGAAGGTAACTGTAAAGAAGCCATGGGTAACAAAATAAATACTTCAATTCATCAATGAAAGATGGAAGTACAAATATGTTCAGGGAAATACAGAAATACGAGTCACTGAGGAATGAAATAAATAGGAAGTGTAGGGAAGCTAAGAAGAAATGGCGACATGAAAAAGTGAAGAAGTTGGAAAGGGAAAGATTGTTGGAAGGACTCACTCATCATATAGTAAAATGGAAACAAGAGTGGTAACATTGAGAGTGCAATGGGAACTCCACTTTTCAATGCAGTGGAGCAGAGAGGGAGGGAGGGAGGGGGGGGGGGAAGAGACAGAGAGAGAGAGAGAGAGAGAGAGAGAGAGAGAGAGAGAGAGAGAGAGAGAGAGCAGATAGGTGGAAAGAATACAATGAAGGCCTCTATGAGAGGGAAGATCTGATGTGATACAATAAGAAACAGGCAACTATTTAGAAGAGATAGGGGATCAAGTATTAGAATCAGAATTTAAGAGAGCTTCAGAGGACTTAAGATCAAATAAGGCAGAAGGGATCAATTACATTTTATCAGAATGTCTAAAATCATTTGGGGGCGCAGCAAGTGGCAACTAAATGATGATAACATTGGTGTTTAGAATGAGAAAGTCTGACGACATACCATTTGACTTTCAGAAAAATATTGTCCACACAATTCTGAAGACTGCAAGAGCTAACAGGTGCAAGAGCTATTGCACAATCATCATAATAGCTCATGCTTCCAAGTCGCTGACAAGAATAATATACAAAAGAATGGAAAACAAAATTTAGAATGTGCTAGATGACTATCAGTTTGGATTTAGAAAAGGTAAAGGCACCAGAGAGGCAATTCTGATATGGTTGATAATGGAAGTAAGACTAACAAAAAAATTGAGACACGTTTACAGAATTTGTTGAGCTGGAAATATCATTTGACAGTGGAAAACGGAAGAGATTGGAAATTCTGAGAAATATAGGGGTAAGCTATAGGGAGAGACAGGTAACATACAATATGTACAAAGCCAAGAGGGAAACTTAAGAATGGATGACCAAGAATGAAGTGCTTGGATAAAAAGAATAAGGTGTAAGACAGGGATATAGTCTTTTGCCACTGCTGTTCAACAATCTGCACATTTAAGAAGTAATAATGTAAATAATAGAAAGCTTCAAGAGTGTAATTAAAATTAAAGGTGAAAGGCTATCAATGATACGATTTGCTGACGACATTGTATCCTGAGTGAAAGTGAAGAAGAATTACATGATATGCTGAATGGAGTAAACAATTTTATGAATATAGAATATGGATTGAGTGTAAATCAAAGGGAGTCTGAAGTAATGCAGAGTAGCAGAAATGGGAACAGCAAGAAAATTAACATCAGGATTGAGGGTCACAAAGTAGGTGAAGTTAAGGAATTCTGCTACCTAGGCAGCATAATAACCAGTGATGGATCAAAAGCAGACTACCACTGGCAGAAAGGGCACTGCTGTCTAAGAGATGTCTACTAGTATCAAAGATACACCTTAATTTGAGGAAGAAATTTCTGAGAATGTAGGTCTGGAGCACGGCATTGTACACTCCTGGAAATGGAAAAAAGAACACATTGACACCAGTGTGTCAGACCCACCATACTTGCTCCGGACACTGCGAGAGGGCTGTACCAGCAATGATCACACGCACGGCACAGCGGACACACCAGGAACCGCGGTGTTGGCCGTCGAATGGCGCTAGCTGCACAGCATTTGTGCACTGCCGCCGTCAGTGTCAGCCAGTTTGCCGTGGCATACGGAGCTCCATCACAGTCTTTAACACTGGTAGCATGCCGCGACAGCGTGGACATGAACTGTATGTGCAGTTGACGGACTTTGAGCGAGGGCATATAGTGGGCATGCGGGAGGCCGGGTGGACGTACCGCCGAATTGCTCAACACGTGGGGTGTGAGGTCTCCACAGTACATCGATGTTGTCGCCAGTGGTCGGCGGAAGGTGTAAGTGCCTGTCGACCTGGGACCGGACCGGATGCACGCCAAGACTGTAGGATCCTACGCAGTGCCGTAGGGGACCGCACCGCCACTTCCCAGCAAATTAGGGACACTGTTGCTCCTGGGGTATCGGCGAGGACCATTCGCAACCGTCTCCATGAAGCTGGGCTACGGTCCCGCACACCGTTAGGCCGTCTTCCGCTCACGCCCCAACATCGTGCAGCCCGCCTCCAGTGGTGTCGCGACAGGCGTGAATGGAGGGACGAATGGAGACGTGTCGTCTTCAGTGATGAGAGTCGCTTCTGCCTTGGTGCCAATGATGGTCGTATGCGTGTTTGGCGCCGTGCAGGTGAGTGCCACAATCAGGACTGCATACGACCGAGGCACACAGGGCCAACACCCAGCATCATGGTGTGGGGAGCGATCTCCTACACTGGCCGTACACCACTGATGATCGTCGAGGGGACACTTAATAGTGCACGGTACATCCAAACCGTCATCGTACCCATCGTTCTACCATTCCTAGACCGGCAAGGGAACTTGCTGTTCCAACAGGACAATGCACGTCCGCATGTATCCCGTGCCACCCAACGTGCTCTAGAAGATGTAAGTCAACTACCCTGGCCAGCAAGATCTCCGGATCTGTCCCCCATTGAGCATGTTTGGGACTGGATGAAGCGTCGTCTCACGCGGTCTGCACGTCCAGCAAGAACGCTGGTCCAACTGAGGCACCAGGTGGAAATGGCATGGCAAGCCGTTCCACAGGACTACATCCAGCATCTCTATGATCGTCTCCATGGGAGAATAGCAGCCTGCATTGCTGCGAAAGGCGGATATACACTGTACTAGTGCCGACATTGTGCATGCTCTGTTGCCTGTGTCTATGTGCCTGTGGTTCTGTCAGTGTGATCATGTGATGTATCTGACCCCAGGAATGTGTCAATAAAGTTTCCCCTTCCTGGGACAATGAATTCACGGTGTTCTTATTTCAATTTCCAGGAGTGTATATTAGTGAAACATGGACTGTGGGAAACTGGAACAGAAGAGAATCAAAGCATTTGAGATGTGGTGCTACAGGTGAATGTTCAACAATACTTGGACTGAAAAGGTCAGGAATGGGAGATTCTGTGCAGAATAGAAGAAGAAATGGATATGTGGAAAACACTGATAAGGAGAAGGGACAGGAAGGTAGGACATCTGAACACAGCAGGGTATGACTTCCGTAGTAATAGTGCGAGCTGTTGAATGAAAAAACTGTGGAGGAAGACAGATTGGAATACATCCAGCCAATAATTGAGGATGTAGGTTGCAGGAGACTGATGCCTCTCCAATCCCCCCCGCCCCCCCCCCCCCCCCTTCCCAAAAAAAAAAAAAAAAAAATAATTACACCGAGGTGTGAATGCTTGAGCGTAATTTTAGAAAAACTAAATGGAGCCTATTTACCAGGACACCATACAAAGAATGAAGGAGAAAGTTGTGTAATTGTGATGCAGGAATCATTGTGGATGAAACTATATATTCAATGGAACAGTATGTTTTGAACATTTTAGTTGTTCTCCTTGCAGGGGAGGAAGATAAACCCATGTTGTTAGAACTATATGAGCTGCAGAAAGCCAATGCCAGTACAGTAATGCTATCAACTATAGACTTTTGCCTGAAACTCTGGCTGACTGGTATCTAGTTTGACAAACTTCTTGTAGTTACAGACCAGGCTCCATACATGGTTTCAGCTGTTAACCAATTTAAATTTATTTCCATAGCTGAATCATGTGACATGCTTGGTTCATGCCCTTCACAGTGTTTGTGAATCCATAAGGAATGAATATGAAATCACAGATCAATTCATATCTGTCCTAAAGAAAATTCTACTAAAAGCTCCACGTCATGTTGCCTGCAGGGAAACTACTAGCCTGCCCCTTCCAAATTCGTTTGAGATCATTGATTGAGTGCGCTGCTATGTTGTGTGAGAATTTTGACAAAATTGGAGAGTTTATGCTTTTTTTGGATCCAGCCAATGCAGTTGCAATTTCCAAGGCTCAGAAACTTCTGTTACCAGAGAAAATACAAAATTTTCAGAGAGAACTGTCTAGTGTCCATAGTTACAAGTACTTGACTGCTGCTATGAAACACTGAGAAGAACAAGGTCTGGAAAAGGAAAAGAAAATTGGATATTTTTACTTCTGTGAGGCAGCAATTAGGTGGCATGGTCAAAGACAAAATTGGTTCCAGTCTTCAGAAGAATCCAGGCATTGATGAATTCACCAATACAGCATGTAAGTGTGAAATGAAAGATGCTCCTGTGCAGCTGTCCTCTCCCACTCTCCTCCCCCCCCCCTCCCTCCCTCCATTTACAGTTATAGTCAACATTATGGGCCTTAGCTTAGATGGACTCATTTATATATTAGATGGCACAGCCTTCATCTCTCTTGTGTCTCTGGCAGCATAACCTGAAACATTCATAACCCACATTCAACTGATGGACAGATAAGGACCATATCTTCATCTACATCTACATCTACATCTACATTCATACTCCGCAAGCCACCCAACGGTGTGTGGCAGAGGGCACTTTACGTGCCACTGTCATTACCTCCCTTTCCTGTTCCAGTCGCGTATGGTTCGCGGGAAGAACGACTGTCTGAAAGCCTCCGTGCGCGCTCTAATCTCTCTAATTTTACATTCGTGATCTCCTCGGGAGGTATAAGTAGGGGGAAGCAATATACTCGATACCTCATCCAGAAACGCACCCTCTCGAAACCTGGCGAGCAAGCTACACCGCGATGCAGAGCGCCTCTCTTCCAGAGTCTGCCACTTGAGTTTGCTAAACATCTCCGTAACGCTATCACGGTTACCAAATAACCCTGTGACAAAACGCGCCGCTCTTCTTTGGATCTTCTCTATCTCCTCCGTCAACCCGATCTGGTACGGATCCCACACTGATGAGCAATACTCAAGTATAGGTCGAACGAGTGTTTTGTAAGCCACCTCCTTTGTTGATGGACTACATTTTCTAAGCACTCTCCCAATGAATCTCAACCTGGCACCCGCCTTACCAACAATTAATTTTATATGATCATTCCACTTCAAATCGTTCCGCACGCATACTCCCAGATATTTTACAGAAGTAACTGCTACCAGTGTTTGTTCCGCTATCATATAATCATACAATAAAGGATCCTTCTTTCTATGTATTCGCAATACATTACATTTGTCTATGTTAAGGGACAGTTGCCACTCCCTGCACCAAGTGCCTATCCGCTGCAGATCTTCCTGCATTTCACTACAATTTTCTAATGCTGCAACTTCTCTGTATACTACAGCATCATCCGCGAAAAGCCGCATGGAACTTCTGACACTATCTACTAGGTCATTTATATATATTGTGAAAAGAAATGGTCCCATAACACTCCCCTGTGGCACGCCAGAGGTTATTTTAACGTCTGTAGATGTCTCTCCATTGATAACAACATGCTGTGTTCTGTTTGCTAAAAACTCTTCAATCCAGCCACACAGCTGGTCTGATATTCTGTAGGCTCTTACTTTGTTTATCAGGCGACAGTGCGGAACTGTATCGAACGCCTTCCGGAAGTCAAGAAAAATAGCATCTACCTGGGAGCCTGTATCTAATATTTTCTGGGTCTCATGAACAAATAACGCGAGTTGGGTCTCACACGATCGCTGTTTCCGGAATCCATGTTGATTCCTACATAGTAGATTCCGGGTTTCCAAAAACGACATGATACTCGAGCAAAAAACATGTTCTAAAATTCTACAACAGATCGACGTCAGAGATATAGGTCTATAGTTTTGCGCATCTGCTCGACGACCCTTCTTGAAGACTGGGACTACCTGTGCTCTTTTCCAATCATTTGGAACCCTCCGTTCCTCTAGATACTTGCGGTACATGGCTGTTAGAAGGGGGGCAAGTTCTTTTGCGTACTCTGTGTAGAATCGAATTGGTATCCCGTCAGGTCCAGTGGACTTTCCTCTGAGTGATTTCAGTTGCTTTTCTATTCCTTGGACACTTATTTCGATGTCAGCCATTTTTTCATTTGTGCGAGGATTTAGAGAAGGAACTGCAGTGCGGTCTTCCTCTGTGAAACAGCTTTGGAAAAAGGTGTTTAGTATTTCAGCTATACGCGTGTCGTCCTCTGTTTCAATGCCATCATCATCCCGGAGTGTCTGGATATGCTGTTTCGAGCCACTTACTGATTTAACGTAAGGCCAGAACTTCCTAGGATTTTCTGTCAAGTCTGTACATAGAATTTTACTTTCGAATTCACTGAACGCTTCTCGCATAGCCCTCCTTACGCTAACTTTGACATTGTTTAGCTTCTGTCTGTCTGAGAGGTTTTGGCTGCGTTTAAACTTTGAGTGAAGCTCTCTTTGCTTTCGCAGTAGTTTCCTAACTTTGTTGTTGACCAAAATCTCAGGTGAAGGTGTGTTCTGGATAACCACCCCTCTACACCTGCATCTATGGACCAGAACTCCATGAACCTCTTCCCACTTGCACAGGACAGCACCTTCACCCTCTTGTGTGGCTACAGGACTTCATGTCCAGCAGCTCCTGTTCAGCTTCCTTTGTTGTGTTCTTATGTACTCTCAATTTGTGAATGAAATCATGTTCTGCAAGTTAATGTGTCTTGGTGCTACTATTCCCCAGTCTACTGCATGGGGACGGAAGTTACTACAAACATTAGCAAGTTTACAGTTTGACAGTACTCCTAAAAGTGCACATTTTCTGTAAAAACTGGGAACTTCATATTTAAAGTAATAATAATAATGAATTAACAAACCTGGTGCTCTGCACCATGTGTTAGGTGCAACATCTGTTATGACATTGTAAGCAGTAACATTCCAAGTGCTGTTATCGTAACAGTTCTTGAATGATTCAAGTGCAATACCTGCAGAACTATCATTCCTATGAGCACCACAGTTATGATACATCTTTGCTTCCAAATAAGTTATGACTCCATCATCATCTACGCCAACCTAGAGGAAATTAAACTGACTGTGAAACTTGCAGTACACACAGTATTTAATCTGATTTGTTTTTAAGAAACAGGCTGCAATGAAATGCTTCAATTATGCAACAAAATTATATCATGTACAATATCTTCATATATGTTTCCTGATTTTTTTTTACGCTGATAGCCTCATTCAGTGGCACCATGTATATGTCAACGTCTACCAATGAAAATACACTGATCAAAAGTATCCAGACCCCCTCAAAAACACGGTTTTCATATAGGTGCATTGTACTCCCAGGTACTCCATATCAGCAACCTCAGTAGTCATTAGACAAAGTAAGAGCAGAATGGAGCACTCCGTGGAACTCAGACTTCGAACATGGTCAGGTGTTGGGTGTTTTACATCTGTACGCAAGATTTCCACACACCTAAACATCCCTAGGTTCACTGTTTCTGATGTGAGAGTAAAGTGGAATACAGCACAAAAGTGTACAGGTCAACCTCATTTGTTGACTGACGGAGACCGCTTACAGTTGAAGAGGGTCGTAATGTGTAATAAGCAAACACATAACCAGACCATCACACAAATTCCAAAGTGAATCAGGATCCAGTGCAAGTACTATGACAGTTAGGCAGGACATAAGGAAACTGATTTCATGGTCAAACCGCTGCTCATAACCTAGTAAATGCCAAATGATGCCTTGCTTGGTGCAAGGAGTGTAAATGTTGGACAATTGAACAGCAGATGAACATTGTGTTGAGTGACTTATGGTACACAATGTAACAATCCAATGGCAGGGCATGGGTAGAGGAAATGCCCAATGAACTTCATCTGCCAGTGTGTTTAGTGTGAACAGTAAAATTTGTTGGTGGTGTTATGGTGTGATTGTGCTTTCCATGGAGGGGGCTTGTGCCCCTTGTTGTTTTGCATGGCACTAGCACAGCACAGGCCTACACTGATGTTTTAAGCACCTTCTTGTTTCTGACTGTTGAAGAGCAATTCAGGGATGGCGATTGCATCTTTCAAGATGATCAATCACCTGTTCATAATGCATGGCCTGTGGCAGAGTGGTTACCTGACAATAACATTCCTGTAATGGACTGGCCTGCACAGAGTCCTGACCTGAATCCTACAGAATACCTTTGGGATGTTTTTGGAACACCAACTTTGTGCCAGGACTCACTGACCAACATCAAGACCTCTCCTCAGTGCGGCACTCTGAAGAATGGACTGCCATTCCCAAGAAACCTTCCAGCACCTTATTGAACATACGCCTGCAAGAGTGGAAGCTGTGATCAAGGCTAAATGAGAGCCAACACCATACTTAACTCCAGCATTACCTATAGAGGGCACCACGAACTTTTAAGTCAATTTCAGCCAGATATCCAGATACTTTTGATCACATAGTGTATTGCTATTGGCCAACTCATGCTCAACATATGCATCTCATTAATAAATAGCTATAAATTATTCCACTAGTCATTCATTTCTGAAAATGCTGAAAGTGAAGCACATCCAAAAAGCAGCTCCCGCTGAAGTACTGACAAACTATTAAAGAATCACAAAGTATGTTGGTCCACTTATTGAAATGGTGAAGACTGTGTGTAACATTTTTTTTATAAAAATGTAGGTGATTGTGTGACAAATATTCATCACAATACATCATTTAAAATGAAAACAGGTCAGACTTATGCAAACAATAGCAACCCATTATAAATTTTTAACATTGAAGATTAAAGAACAGGCAGAACAGTTAAGATGGGCAAAGTGGGGCAAGTTTAATCAATCCCTTTTAGCTTTTTATTTATATATCCATTACTTGCACACAGATACTGGTAATTCTGAAAGTTAGTAATTAATTAATAACATTCAGAATTAAGCACTATTTGAACAGACATTTTTACCTAACATCTACGGATTTCACATTCACTGTTAATGTCCAATGTAACATTGCTCCTCAGATGAAAAACAGCCCAGTATCATATGAAAACATTTGTCTAACATTCTGCATGAACTACGACAGTTGCAGTTTCAACGTATCTTCTGCTCTTTTTCTCACAGTTGCATAGCAGCAAATGTGGAAGCCAAATTTTGTATCTGATCTGTATAAACTCTCAGCCTACAGATAATATTCACTATCCTGAAAACAGAAAAACGTTCAAATGTGTGTGAATTCCTAAGGGACCAAACTGCTGAGATCATCGGTCCCTATACTTGCACACTACTTAAACTAACTTAACCTAACTTATGCAAAGAACAACATGCACACTCATTCCAGAGGGAGGACTGTAACCTCTGGTGGGAGGATCTGAAAACAGAACTCAAACTCTAAAGAAATAAGGAACAACAAAGGAGACTAATGCATCTTTTCAGTCCTGAAACAAAATTAATTATTCCACACTTACCTCATAATCCATAGCACAGTCTAACCTTTTCCCTATTGATTCCATGTTTGCTTCAAGTGTCATTATGAATCGAACTGGCTTGTTTTGAAGATATGCAGCTAATGCACAGGCTGTGCTCACCAGTGTATTGCGTGATATCTTTGCTCCATAACCACCACCAAGTCGCCTTACTTGCATGTTGATGCTGTGTAGAAGGGAACGTTCTCTGTAGTTTTCATGGTATCCAGAGTTCCTTAAAATCATCTATACACCTTACAATATCAGTTTCAACATTATTAACATTCCATTCTCTAAACAATGCAAGTGTGACTAATTGGCAAAGCAACTCTAAAGTGGTATATCACCAAGCTGCCTTAATTGTCATATCTGCAAAAGGTACCCTTAACACCTCAGAGTTAAGATCTTTCTTTGAATCTGCTATAATCAAAACACATGATAAAGCTAGCTTTCAGTACAGAAGCATCATTTAAGCTCCTGGTTGCAATGACATTTGCTCTTGACAAACATTCACATTAAAAATTTTCTTCATGTCTATGATTGTATAGGGTTAAGGTATTTAACAGGGAGGTTATACCTCCATTATGAGGTATCCCATCTGGAGTAGGTCACATCAGCCATAAACCTGATAATTGTGAGAGTAAAAGGGAATGGTGAAATTGAGGCACTGAGTACAATTTCAGAGCTACAGGCGAGAAAAGTGCATCAGAGATTAGTCAGATTGATGTACAGGCCAGAGCAGTCAAAGTCCCTTGGCTGATCTGCAGCATGTGGCACTTCCTCACACCTGACATACTCACCCAATCCAGGCATAAGATTATTTATTTCGAGTCAAAAACATTACAACAATATTTACAATATATACAATATAACAAATCAGGTCAAATCATAAAAGGACAAACTAAACGGTATTAGCCCAAAATTGTGCAACGGCAGCAGCATTGTCTGAAACATCAACAAGCTCTTGTGTGGAACATGATACAGGACATCTAGGACAGTTAATTAAATGTTTGGTTGTCTGTTCTTCTCCGCAGTCACACAAGGTGGAAGATTCCTTCATGAAGCCCCATTTAAACAGGTTGTCCTTAGTTCGTCCGACGCCACTCCTGAGCCGATTTAGAGACTTCCACACTGTCCAGACTTGATTTCCACCAGGAGGAAGGGTCTCAGAAGGAGTCATCCAATCATTGCTGTCAGATTTTGCTGTCCACTGAGATAGTCTGGCTGCTCCAGTCCGACCGGTGAGGGGTGTAGTAGTTCTCATAAAGCTCCTCCTAGATTTGAGTCTACTAATTGGTGGCTGGTATCCATGTAGCAGGTGATCGGTGTTATGATCTGCTTTATGTCTCTCAAGTTTGGCTGCGACTTCACGCCTTATGTCTGGAGGAGCAATACCTGCTAGTTTATGGAGTTTATCAATAGGTGTAGCTTTGAGGCATCCCGTTACTGTCCTGCAGGTTTCGTTCAGTGCCACATCAACCTGCTTTGCATGAGATGACTTGTACCATACAGGACATGCGTATTCAGCTGCGGAATAGCACAAGGCCAAGGCTGATGTTCTTAGTAGTTTGGGATCTGCACCCCAAACGCTGCCAGTGAGCTTCCGCAGGATGTTGTTACGAGCAGCAACTTTCTGCTTAGTGTTAGTGCAGTGTTTTCTGTAGGTCAACGTTCGATCTAAGGTGACACCCAGATATTTGGGGTAGAAACAATGTTCAAGCTCTTGATCTTCCCAACACACTGTAAGTTTTCTGTAGGCCTCTCGATTGCGTAGGTGGAAAGCACAAACTTGAGTTTTAGTAGGGTTCGGTCTTAAGTTATTGACTCTGTAGTACTCAGATAGGTCCTTGAGAGCAACAGTAAGCTGGTTTTCTACTGTGTCAAAATCTCTGGCTTGTGTGACTAAGGCAAGATCATCTGCATAGATGAAACTCTTTGTAAGAGAAGGTTGAGGCTGGTCATTTGTAAATATGTTGAACAATATGGGGGAAAGGACACTACCCTGAGGCAAGCCATTCCTTTGACTTCTCCATCTACTCCTTCTTCCTTGGAACTCCACATAGAATCGCCGGTTTTCCAAAAGTGTCTGCACAGTTCTGGTGAAATTAATGTCTCTAGTGATGTAGTAGACTTTGTGCAATAATTGTCGATGTTGAATGGTGTCATATGCTGCTGTGAGATCCACGAAGACAGCCCCGGAAATGTATCCTTTTTCATATCCCTCTTCAATATGTTCAGTCAGATTAAGGACTTGTGCTGTACAATTCTTTCCAGGTCGGAAACCTGCTTGTTGAGGTATGAGTTGTTTTTCAACAATGGGAGTGAGTCTATTTAGTAACATTCTTTCATAGATTTTATACAAATGGCAAAGGAGCGAAATCGGTCGGTAGTTCTTGGGATCAGCTGCACCCTTTCCAGGTTTTAGTAAGGGAATAACTTTAGTTTTCCTCCAGATGGCAGGGATCTGTTTCCGCTTCAGGCAACCATTATAGAATTGTAGAAGCCATCTTTCCGTGATGGGACCAAAATGTTTAATTTGCTCAATCATTAGGTCGTCTAGACCAGGCGCTTTACCATTTTTGCATTTCTGAATTGCGGTTCTAAGTTCTTGTAAGGTGAAGTCATTGGATAGGTGGTTGTTTTCACGTTCAGGTTCTCTTTTGAGTTTTGTTCTATCTTTAGAACAATTGACCCTGCCATTCTGAATTAGATGATGAGCAATTTGATCTGGTGCAATGTTTGCATGGCCATGGTTGTGGACAGGGTCGTTGTTCAGGCGTCGCAGCAACTGCCAGGCTTTCTGACTGCTTTTAGACATATCAAGGTTCTCGAGTAACTCTATCCATCTTTCTTTTTTGGATTTGGCTAAGGCTGAGGATAAATTTTGGCCAGCAGTTAAAGTTTCAATGCTGTAAGGATTATCATTGAAAAGTTGGATATAGTTATGTAGATGCTTCACGGATTCTTCTGTCAAGCCAGGTATGTAGTTAACTCGACAGCCTCTGGGAGTTGAGAGTCTTGAGCATCTTTTCACGGCTTCTACAAACTCATCATAGTTGGAAACTGTGGGTTCTATGCGTGAAACTTCTGAGTCAAGGAGATCAGCAAACTTCTGCCAGTCTGCTTTCTTGAAATTGTATCGCCTTCGGAATGATGTGATTCTAGGAGTAATGGCTGCAAACACTTGGCAGCCTATGGGGCGGTGTTGAGTATTTGGTATCGGATTTAGAACAGTTTTTCTGCATTGGTGAGCTATGTTCTCGCTAACAAAAATTAAGTCGGGGTTATACCCACGTTTCCAACGCCCACTGTTAAAAGATGGTGGGAGTTTATTATCATGGACAAGATTAAGATGGTTGGTTTCAGCCCAAGTCAAAACTGCTTCACCATTACTGTCGTCCTCAACATAACCCCAAACACTGCTATGACTATTGAAATCTCCAACAATAAAGTGAGCTTGTTGATTGGAGTAGTTGTCTGTAGGACTATTGAAATCTCCAACAATAAAGTGAGCTTGTTGATTGGAGTAGGCATAAGATACAAGGACATATCAAGAAGTAATGCCTCCATCCCTGTTTCTCAACGTAGCCACCTTCAAAACACTCTCCCACTAAGAGAGCCATCTTGTCGACACCATCTCTGTAGAATGTTTGTTGATGGAGCCACAACCTAAAATCTACTTGCACCCCTTAATCATTATCAAAGTGAGGTCCTTGAAGGTGTTTTGCAAACAAATGAAAATCTGATGTAGGAAAGTTGAGACTGTGTGGAGAATGATCTATGGCAATGAAACATCTGCTACAGACATCACAGCACGCTCCTGTAGTCTGACACTGACATGTTTAAGGAGAGGGTGCTGCATCTGTGAATGAACTCTTCAAATTTGTTATTTGTTTTGTGATGGTCTTGCAGTACCTTGAAGAGTTTATGGTGATGGCTTTAGGTATAGCTCTTTCAGGTATTTGTACATGTCAGGGATTTCTATTACTGTGTTGACAATAGAAAAATGCTTTCAAAAAATGGATGCAACCCCATTAAGAAATATGTAGAAATATCAGTGGTCTTATTGCTAACTGAACTGGAATCAACATTTTTGTAAGTTTTCTTTAAAATCTTATGTTTTACTATTAATCAACGTTTCACTGTTTCTGGACTGTACATGAAGCTGAGTAAATTAATCTGACTGGGCATAGTGATCTGACAGTCCATTTTACACAGGACAGGCATGTGTAAGTTCCACTTGTCTCAATACAGGACAATGCCATGGTACATCATCCAGGTTCTCTCATCCATTCTCAGATTTAGATGAAAATTTGCATGTTTTCCCTATAGAGAAGTATATCATACCACATTTTGTCATTTTACTCTTTCCATTTTACAGTACTTAAATTTTTTAAGTTGTCATATTTATTTAATGGATATGAGAAACTGCCCCAAAAGTTGTAAAAAAATTGCCTTTTTCATTCAAACAATGAAAAACATGGAGGTTAGATATTCTACAATATAATGAATGTTGAGAAAATCTGACTTACAATGAAACCAATTGAACAGGAAAAATATGTAGTTGCATTTTTGCATTTTACAAAAAAAAAAAAATAGTGTAAACAAGGAGACTTAACCTGTAAATGTTTTGCAAAAGAAGCCTTATAGCACAGGCAAACACTTGGGAAAATAAAATTTATGGTTTCTGTTACTTTATTTTGTTAATAGTGATTTTTTTCCTTGTGGACATAAGACCACTGAAATTTCCAATGTCCTTTTGAGAAGAGCCATTACATACAGTTTACTACCTCACAAAGAATACCTGACCCTATAAGTATAATTTATTCAAACTATGAAATTAAAGTTGTAGACTGTCCAATTTTTAGGGCTACAAATTGACCACAATCTAAATTGGGAAACTCACACTCTAGACTTAATGAAACACTTTAGTTCAGCTACATTTGCAGTATGCATGATAACAGAAATAGGTGATTTAAAAATGAAGTTAGTTTATTCAGCCTACTTCCACTCACTAATGAGTTATGGAATTATCTTTTGGGGAAACTCCTCTCACAAAGAGAACATTTTCAAAATTCAGAAAAGAGTAATTAGAATTATATCTGGTGTCAGTTCTAGATCATGATACAGAGACCCCTTTAAGAAACTTTATATTCTAACTACTACTTCTCAGTACGTATACTCACTGATGTCCTTTGTCATTTCCAATATGTCTTTTTACACAAAATAGTGCAAAACATGGTTATAATACCAGAACCAAAAACAATCTGTATAAGAGCTATAAAATCTTAGCATTAGTACAAAAAGGAGACAAATACATGGGTATTCATATATTCAATAACATACCACAGCATATAAAAGGTGTTTTAAGAGATAAAGATTGGTTTCAGAGTGAATTAAAGAACTCTTCCTAATCCATCAATGAATATCTTCACAAGGATTGTAGCTCATAGCTCTTAACTCTGTCTGCATTAGAATTGCACACTATCCACGTATCCAAGGGAGGAAAAAAAAAAAACTTTCCACATCCCAGAGACTCCTCTCGAAGGGAGCCATGGAAAACTAGTAATGTAATGTAATTGTACACAAAAAGAAGATTTGCATCACCTCGATTCTGACAGTTCTGGAGCCTGTACAGAAGATTGGAATAGAGATAAACACCATTTCTGCCCTTTTTTATTGCCCATGAAAACCACTCATTGCATGTTGTACCACTATACAGCAAGACCTTCACAGGTGGTGGTCCAGATTGTGTACACACGGGTACCCCTAATACCCAGTAGGACATCCTCTTGCATTGATGTATGCCTGTATTCATCATGGCATACTATCCACAAGTTCATTGGGGCAGTGTTGGTCCAGATTGACCCACTCCTCAATGGTAATTCAGTGTAGATCCGTGAGAGTGGTTGGTGGGTCACATCATCCATAAACAGCCCATTTCAATCTATCCCAGGCATGTTCACAAGGGTTCATGTCTGGATAACATGCTGGCCACTAGTCAAGCGGTGCCATTATCCTGAAGGAAGTCATTCACAAGATGTGCATGATGGGAATGTGAATTGTTGTCCACAAAGACAAATGCCTCGCCAATATGCTGCCAATATGGTTGTACTATTGGTTGGAGGATGGCATTCACATATCATATAGCCATTACAGCACCTTCCAAGACCACCAGCAGCATACGTTTGACTCTCATAATGCCACCCCAAAACAGCAGGGAACCTCCACCTTGCTGCACTCGCTGGACAGTGTCTAAAGTGTTTACGTAACCAGGTTGCCTCCAAACACATCTCTGATGATTGTCTGGCTTAAGGCATATGAAACACTCATCGGTGAAGTGAATGTGATGCCAGTCCTGAGCAGTACATTCAGCATGCTGTTTGGCCCATCTGTACCATGCTGCATGGTGTTGTGGTTGAGAAGATGGACCTCACCATAGACATTGGGAGTGAAACCGCACATTATGCAGCCTACTGCACACAGTGAGTCTTAACACAATGTCCTATGGCTGCATGAAAAGCATTATTCAATATGGTTTTGTTGTTGTCAGGGTCCCTCCAAACCATAGGTAGTGGTCATCTACTGAAGTAGTAGCCCTTGGGAAACGGGAGCAAGGCATGTCATCGACAGTTCATGTCGCTATGTATCTTGTCGATGTCTGAACAACACTGCTTTGGTTCACTCGGGCACCTGCACACTTCCCTTGTTGAGAGCCCTTCCTGGCATAAAGTAACAATGCAGATGGAATCTAACTGCACTATTGACCATCTAGGTACAGTTGACCTACAGACAACATGAGCTGTGTACCTCTTTCCTGCTGTCTAATAGGTGCTACTCATGGTTGGTTGGTTTACATCTTTGGAAGGGTTTAGTGCCATCTATGAACAGTCAAACGGACTGTGTCTGTGATACAGTATCCACAGTCAACATCTATCTTCAGGAGTTCTGGGAACCAGGGTGATGCAAAACTTTTTTGGTGTGTGTATTTGGCCTTGGTAAGATAAAGTGGAAGCCATAAAGAAGGACCCTTGCCCCATTACAATTTGAGATGTACACTGGCTTTTAGGGATCATAAATGTTCACTGAAGATTTGTACACAATTACTCACTGATGACAGTTCCCCTGAATGAATTTCATAAGGGCACACCAAAGCCAAACCACATGTCACATTGGACAAGCAAGGGAGACCCATAAAAACAGCAATTGCAGAGGCTGCACAGTTAGCACACCCCATAGTGACACAGGCTCCACTTGCACTTATCGTCGATGCCTTGCCTACCACCACTGGCACGGTACTGCAATGACAGGTTGAGCATTGTTGGCAGCCCATAGCATTCTTCGGTCACAAGTTGTCACCTTCACAGCAACATTGGGCAACTTATGACCACACACTGTATTCAGCTTACACTGCAGTCAAGAAATGCAGGTGTTTACTAGAGGGTGTTTAATTTTATCATGTCCTATGTGGACTGAAAGCATGTCCATTTGTGCTGTAACACTTTCGAACACAAGCAATTGCATCAGTACACTATCTGGCACATTCAGGAGTACAAGCCACTATTAGATTGGTAAAAAGTCATCTGGCTTGTAAGGAATAACATTTGTCAAGCAATGCAGTGTATCTCAGAAGCAAGCTCACACAGCACATCAGAGTAATGATAGACACATTTCTGCCACTTATCAATGTTTCAAATGTGTGCATGTAGGCCTGCTCAATCTTAAAAGGCTATAGTTATTGTCTTATATTGTGGACTGATTTACAAGGTGGCCTGCGTGCGCACACATTTGATAATGATTTCACATATTTATTAGTAATGACTAAACAAATAGGCTCCACCTTTCAAATCTTTTCCATTTGAGACAAATTTGTCTTGCATGAAAATTATGAAAAAAATTATGTAAGCTTATGTGAAATTTGTGTACCTAATATTTTAATTTTAGGTTAATGGTTGGAAGGTCATCTTTAGGTTGGTTGGTTGGTTTAGGGATGAAAGGGACCAAACTGCAGAGGTCATCGGTCCCTTTTTCCAAAATGCTAAAAAAAAATACCCACAGAGAACAAAATATGTTCAACAGAATAGGAGACAGATTACACAGAACAAAAGAAACGTAGACAAGGACCAGACAAAACAAAATAAAATGACACGGAGTGGGACGGTGGTTGGCCGACCATAGGAACAAAAAAAAGGAAAAGCCAACCACCAAAAACACATTAAAAACTGAGTTTAAAACCGTAGGCCAAAGGCCAGAATCAACACAAAACAATCAAATAAAACAGAAACACTCAGATTAAATGATAAAACCCCCCTGCCCGAATAAAACGTAAAACTAAGTCAGCCATAGCAGAGTCATCTGTTAAAAGGGCAGGGAGCGAGTCAGGCAGTGGGAACGACTGCCTGAGCACAACTAAAAGTGGACAGTCTAATAAAATGTGGACCACTGTCAAAATGGAGCCACAGCGACAAAGGTGGGCCCTCACATCGCAATAGGTGGCCGTGCGTCAGCCATGTGTGCCCAATGCGCAGCCGGCACAGGACAACAGACTCCTTACGAGAGACCCGCAAGGAGGACCGCCACACATCGGTCGTCTCCTTAACAGCCCGCAGCTTATTCAGGGACGTCAGGCCACGCCACTCATCAGCCCACATCCCAAGCACCTTACGGCGCAACACTAGCTGCTGGTCGCGAGCCGTAAGGCCGATCTCCAAAGCTGGGGCGTCGATCGCCCCTTTGGCCAGCCTGTCAACACGTTCGTTCCCCAGGATGCCAACGTGACCTGGCGTCCAAACAAAGACCACCGAACGACCAGAGCGGGTAATGGTGGAAACACTCCGGAATAGAGGACACCAGAGGAGAAGAGGGATAGCAGCGGTCGATGGCCTGGAGGCTGCTCAGGGAGTCGCTGCAGATGACGATGGACGTACCTGAGCAGGAACGCATATGCTCAAGAGTGCGCAATATGGCCACCAGCTCTGCAGTAAAAATACTGCAGCCAGCCGGCAAGGAGTGCTGTTCAACATGGGCAGCGTGAGCAAAAGTGTAGGCAGTGCGACCTTCAACCAGGGAACCATCAGTGTAGACAGGCTCACAGCCCGGAAATGAGGCGAGGAGCACAAGGAAACGGCGACGGAGGGCCACAGGCGGAACCGAGTCCGTGGGTCCCTGTGCCAAGTCCAGACGGACGGACGGCTGGGGCAAACACCAGGGAGGCGTAGGTGCACGGACCCGGAAGGGAGGCAGAAGACGGAATGAGCCCAGTTCCGACAGCAGGGACTGGACGCAGACAGCTATGGAAAGCCCAGACCGAGGTCGCCGTTCGGGCAGATGGACGACCATGGCAGGGAAAAGCAGGCGAAGACTGGGATGGCCGGGCGAGCAATGCACGTGGACAGCATAGTCAGCGAGCAGTCGATGGCGGCGAATCCGCAGTGGGGGAACCCCGGCCTCCACCAGTAGACTATCCACAGGGCTCGTACGAAAGGCGCCAGTTGCAAGCCGAACCCCACAGTGGTGTATGGGGTCTAACATCGTCAACACTGAGGGGGATGCAGACCCATAGGCCAGGCTCCCATAATCGAGCCGGGACTGCACAAGGGCTCTGTACAATCGCAACAGCGTGCAGCGATCAGCACCCCAAGACATGTGGCTCAGGCAGCAGAGGGCATTGAGGTGCCACCAGAATTTTTGCTTCAGCTGAGTAATATGAGGAACCCATGTAGCCGGGCATCAAACACGAGTCCCAAGAAGCGGCAAGTGTCCACCACTTCAAGCAGGTGGCCGTCGAGGTAAAGTTCAGGATGAGGGTGGACCGTCCGACGCCTGCAGAAGTGCATAACTCGAGTCTTGGCTGCAGAGAACTGAAAACCGTGAGTCAGAGCCCATGATGCTGCCTTGCGAACGGCTACTTGCAGCCTGCGTTCAGCGACTCCCATAGTCGTGGAGCTAAATGAGATGCAGAAGTCGTCGGCATACAAAGAAGGAGACACCGACGACCCCACGGCTGCAGCCAGACCATTAATGGCCACTAGAAATAAGGAGACACTCAACACCGAGCCCTGCGGGACCCCATTTTCCTGTATATAAGATGAACTAGAGGCGGCACCCACTTGCACCCGGAAAGAGCGCCGCAGTAAAAAGGTTTGAAGAAAAGCTGGGAGCTGACCACGAAGACCCCACTCATTCAACGTAGCAAGGATGTGATGCCTCCATGTGGTGTCATACGCCTTCCGCAGGTCGAAAAATACAGCAACGAGATGCTGACATCGGGCAAAGGCCGTACGGATAGCATATTCCAGCCACACCAAATTGTCCGTGGCAGACCGGCCCCGACTGAAGCCACCCTGGGATGGAGCGAGGAGACCGCACGACTCAAGGACCCAACACAAACGCCGCCCCACCATACGTTCGAGCAATTTGCACAAAACGTTGGTGAGGGTAATGGGACGATAGCTGTCCACTGCCAGTGGGTCCGCACCGGGCTTCAAGATGCGGACAAGAAGACCCTCTCGTCATTGCGACGGGAACACGCCCTCGCTCCAAATGCGGTTAAAGATGGTGAGGATGTGTCTCTGGCAGTCCATGGAGAGATGCTTCAGCATCTGTGCGTGGATGCAGTCTGGTCCTGGTGCTGTATCAGGGCAATCGGCGAGGGCAGCAAGGAGGAATTCCATCTCGCTGAAGGGAGCATTGTATGTTTCAGAACGACGCATGTGGAATGATAATGGCGTCCGCCCGGCTCACTCCTTTAGAGAGCGACAGGCGGGGGGATAAGTTGCAGTCACAGAGCTCTTAGCAAAGTGCACAGCAAGGTGTTCAGCAATGGCGGCAGCGTCCGTGCAGACAGCGCCGTCCAAGGAGATCCCAGGGACACCCGTAGGGGTCTGGTGTCCATAAATCCGCCGTATCCAGGACCACACCAGCGAGGGGGATACACGGGAGCCCAAGGATGAGACATACCGCTCCCAGCACTCCTGCTTACACCGTGTAATAAGACAACGGGCCAAGGCACGCAGCCTCTTAAAGGCGATGAGGGTCTCGAGAGGCGGGTGCCACCTATGATGCTGGAAAGCCCGCCTACGGTCGCGAATAGCCTCAGCAATCTCCGGCGACCACCAGGGTACAGCCTTCCTCTGAGGGAGTCCAAAAGAGCGGGGGATGGCAGCCGCGGCCGCCAAAATGATTGACGTGGTTAAGACACGGACCACCTCGTCAATGTCACCCTGTGGAGGAGACTCAATGGTTGCCGCGGAAGTAAAAGCCGGCCAGTCAGCCCTGTGGAGAGCCCAGCGGGGTGGGCACCCAGGAGAATGACACTGGGGCAGTGACAAATAGATGGGAAAATGGTCACTACCACACAGGTCAGGATGCACTCGCCAGTGGAGGGATGGGACAAGTCCGGGGCTGCAAAGAGAGAGATCGATGGCCGAGAACGAGCCATGGGCCACACTGAAATGCGTGGGAGCACCGGTGTTCAAGAGGCTAAGGTCGAGCTGAGCCAACAAATGCTCTACGGCACGACCACGGTCATCAGAGACAGTCCCACCCCATAGCGGGTTGTGGGCATTGAAATCGCCCAGCAACAAGAAAGGTGGCGGCAGTTGGGCTATCAGAGCAGCCAGGACATGCTGCGCGACAGCACCATCCGGTGGATGGTAAATACTGCAGACGGTAATAGCCTGTGGCGTCCACACCCAAACAGCGACAGCCTCTAAAGCTGTTTGTAGAGGTACTAACTCGCTGTGAAGAGAGTTGAGGACATATGCAGACGCCACCAGACACCCTTTCATAAGCTGCCCGGTTCTTAAAATAACCCTGATAGCCATGGAGGGTGGGGGTTCGCATTGCTGGAAACCAAGTTTCCTGAAGAGCAATGCAAAGGAAAGGATGAAGGCTGATAAGTTGGCGGAGCTCAGCTAGATGGTGGAAGAAACCGCTGCAGTTCCACTGGAGGATGGTATTGGCCATGGATGGGAAAGGCGTGAAGGGACTAGGGAGGCAGATTACGCCTCTGGGGCCCCTGCTGCTACTGAGTCACCACCTGTACAACAGCCATCTATTGTGTCCGAGGGACTGGCGAGATCCATGTCCTCAGCGGACGCCAGAATCTCCCCCTCATCCTCAGACGCAGAGCTTGTAGGAAGCGGTGGAATGGGTGCCGCTGCAATATCGGTAGCCTTGGGGAGTTTCTTCTTCTTCTTCTGCTTCTCGCACTGCGCCTTGGGTGGTTCAGGCTGGGAGGGTGTCACTGGGTCAGTCTCAGGGATAGACGACGACCGTGTGTCCCGACGACCAGGGAGCGGCGGTTGTTTAAGCCACTTGTGGCTGTCGGCTTTGGTACCGGTCGGAACTTGCGAAGGGAGGTCCCCAAGGGACCCCTTCCTTATGAGAGTAGCCGAAGAAGTCTTACGCTTCTCTGGCTGGGAAGGGGGAACTGATGTCCCCGATGGTTGGGGGGGGGGGGGGGGGGGGGAGGGTGTGTTGCTCCTGAAGCAGATGGAGCAGATGGAGCAGGAGCAACAGTGGGTTTAGTGCCCCCCCACCATCAAGGGGGCAGGTGTGGGACTGCGACTCAGAGCTGGCTGGAGCGGATGGAACGGTAGCAGGAGTGACAGTTGCGGCATAAGAAGCTGTCATGCGCACTGGATGAAGCCGATCATATTTCCGCTTCGCCTCAGTGTACGTCAGGCGGTCGAGAGTCTTGATTTCCATGATCTTCCGCTCCTTCTGCAGAATCCGACAGTCTGGTGAGCAAGGCAGATGGTGCGCACCACAGTTCACACAGATTGGAGGCGGGGCACAGGGATGATCAGGATGGGATGGTCGACCGCAATCGCGACAGACGAGGTCGGAAGCACAGCGTGAAGATATATGGCTGAACTTCCAACACTTGAAGCACTGCATCGGGGGAGGGATGTATGGCCTGACATCACAATGGTACACAATCACCTTGACCTTCTCAGGTAACGTGTCACCCTCGAAGGCCAATATGAAGGCACCGGTGGCAACTTGACAATCCCTCGGACCCCGGTGGACGTGCCGGACGAAATGGACACCTCGGCGCTCCAAGTTGGCGCGCAGCTCATCATCGGACTGTAAAAGGAGATCCCTGTGGAAGATAATGCCCTGGACCATATTCAGACTTTTATGGGGCATGATAGTTACGGAGACATCCCCCAGCTTAGTACATGCGAGCAAGGCCTGCGACTGGGCAGAGGATGCCGTTTTTATCAACAACGATCCGGACCGCATCTCGGACAAGCCCTCCACCTCCCCAAACTTGTCCTCTAAATGCTCTACAAAGAACTGAGGCTTCACGGATATAAAAGATCCCCTATCAGCTCTGGTACAGACATTTGGGCGAATACGTCTCACTTTCATGCAATGCCTTTCGTTCCTCCCATGGTGTGGCGAGGGAGGGGAACGATTTGGGGTCATAAACGTTACCTTTAAAATGGGCCCTCGAATGCTTAGAGACTGCTGGTGGCTGGCCACCAGCAAGAGAAGATGTGCCACGCTTCATTGCGTGTCATCCACCCTGATGCCACTTACTCCGACCAAGGGCCCTCCCCACGGGCGCCACCCAGCCACAGCAAAGGCCACCTGGCAGGATGGCCATTGCCGGGAGTCCCGATGCCCCAGGGAGATGGGCATCTACTCCTTGGCATACGTGGGGAGTTAACGGCGCAGGCATCAGTAGAGCGATCCCTGTGTTGTCAGGGGGCGACAACCAAGAGGGTACATGGCGGCCCCACCACAACGGACTGGCTACCGTGCTGGATCTTAGGTGCAAAAATGTCCAGGGTCGTCATCGCAGTTAAAAACAACACCACAGAGTGCAGGGTGGTATCGCCCAAGAGATGGAAAACGAGCGGGACACCATTGCAATGACGAAAAAACCGGCTAAAGGTCGCAATGCACGATGGATACAGTGCACCATGTAAGGCGCCCTTCCCCAATTCGCTCGCTCTTCAGAAGAATTTAGAAAGATGGAGGTCAAACCAGACAGGGGACCATCACATAAGGCCGAAACATTTGAGACTCCTTTTAGTCGCCTCTTACGACAGGCGAGAATACCGCGGGCCTATTCTTATCCCCGAACCCGCAGGGGGGGGGGGGGGGGGTGTCATCTTTAGCCACAATATATCAACAAAATGACAATAGTACTGAGAAAAAAATTCCACATCATTTCTAGCAAAATTTCTGCAGACTTAAGCAACATTTATGAATTCTTTACACTGTCAGCAAACAGCTAATGACTATTATATTATGCAATTACACAAATACCTTTGATTTTCTTATTTTCTGGTTATTGTGAAATGGCTTTGTACTGTGGGAATTACACTGGAAGGAAAGGTCATTACCATGTACACAAAAGAAAGTAATTTATCTTTGGTATTGAAGTTTTGGTACAGTGAAATACATTAACATCAGGAATTTGGAAATGAGACTCTAGTATAATAGATTATGTAAAGTTTTGAGTACACAGCAGGATCTTCCCTCCAGTATCAAATTACATCAAAATTCTGAACTTTTATCTATGAATATGCAATGAAATTGCCATCTTTACCTGTTTTCTGGTATATTTAGTGCCTCTGATATGGCAATCTGTGTCAAGTCCATCCATTGTGTGGCAGGGTAGACATCCAATCCATCTTCAGATGGGATACACACGGCACACTGAGTTTCCATTGTGTAATGATATTGGGAACCCACATCAAAGCTGCCCTTAATTACATGCTTAGTCTTCTCTTTTCCTGAAACATCCTTTATATAATAAGTTTGGGATAATATTCTTTTAATTCCTCTTTAGCATGCTGAATTTTTCAGCATTGTGGACAGAAGTCTTTTTCTGAAAGATGTCATCAGAAAAGAAATGAGTGCAATGTCAATAGAATAACCAATAACTTTGTGAAAATAAGAGTGAAATAACTGACCTCACAGTAGTGGCCACTAAATTTAACAATTACTCTTCAAATACAGCACAAAACCTGATTAACAAACACAATCATATAGCAATAGACCACGACCAGATTCAAACATTTATGCAAGAACACTATTCGTGTCTCTTACAATACCGGAGCAATTATTTATGGTTGAAAAAAATTACCCAAAAATTATTTAGCTGGTGCTGATGAAATACTTGATATTGTAATCAAATCCAGTGCAGTATTTTTTTAGAACTAGTAACATATTTACAATTCATATTTCTTGACTGGTATATTCCAAAAAGGTAAAAATTACCAACATTACACCACAAAAAAAAAAGGAGCCAAATGTAAAGTTTGAAACTACAGGCTGTATCAGTTGTCAGGCCTCAGCCAAATTCTTGGAAAACTGTGTCTTGGAAGACTAACATCCTTCTTTAATACACAAATGACTAATTCACAACATTAATTCAGAAATAGCAGGTCAAGCCAGTCCTATATTTTTGCCTTTCTAGACAAACTACTAACTGTAGTCAGTAACAAGCAATGAGTTTATGGCATATTGTTTAACCGTAGTAATTTTCTGGTGTAACTGATCACACTATTCTACAGCAGAAACTAAATAATTATGCAGTATGACACTCACAAAATGGGTGGATTCGTTCTTACCTCCATGACTTAATGTGTAATTTTAAATAAAAAGACTAACAAAATTTCTAATTTTGTAATACACAAAAAATCTGACAGAGTCCCTCAAGTGTCAGTTTTTAGAAACTTACAGAAACTCTTCCCTGCAACATTTATCTTCACAACTGGCAGAAAAACCAATCAGCTAGAGAAAAATTTCAGGTAAGTCTTGCTGTGGCCTAGCAGCATTTGTGCAATCTAGGAACACTATGGCTCTGGCAAGGTGTCAGTCTTTGACTCAGTTCATTACTGACTATTGTTGCATGTGTGAGTGAGTGAGTGTGAGTGTGTGAGTGAGAGTGTGAGTGTGTGAGTGTGTGAGTGTGTGAGTGTGAGTGTGTGAGTGTGTGAGTGTGTGAGTGTGAGTGTGTGAGTGTGTGAGTGTGAGTGTGTGAGTGTGTGAGTGTGTGAGTGTGTGAGTGTGTGAGTGTGTGAGTGTGTGAGTGTGTGAGTGTGTGAGTGTGTGAGTGTGTGAGTGTGTGAGTGTGTGAGTGTGTGAGTGTGTGAGTGAGTGTGAGTGTGAGTGTGTGAGTGAGTGTGTGAGTGAGTGAGTGAGTGAGTGAGTGAGTGAGTGAGTGAGTGAGTGAGTGAGTGAGTGAGTGAGTGAGTGAGTGAGTGAGTGAGTGAGTGAGTGAGTGAGTGAGTGAGTGAGTGAGTGAGTGAGTGAGTGAGTGAGTGAGTGAGTGAGTGAGTGAGTGAGTGAGTGAGTGAGTGAGTGAGTGAGTGAGTGAGTGAGTGAGTGAGTGAGTGAGTGAGTGAGTGAGTGAGTGAGTGAGTGAGTGAGTGAGTGAGTGAGTGAGTGAGTGAGTGAGTGAGTGAGTGAGTGAGTGAGTGAGTGAGTGAGTGAGTGAGTGAGTGAGTGAGTGAGTGAGTGAGTGAGTGAGTGAGTGAGAGTGAGTGAGTGAGAGTGAGTGAGTGAGTGAGTGAGTGAGTGAGTGTGTGTGTGAGTGTGTGTGTGAGTGAGTGAGTGAGTGTGTGTGTGAGTGTGTGTGTGAGTGTGTGTGTGAGTGTGTGTGTGAGTGTGTGTGTGAGTGTGTGTGTGAGTGTGTGTGTGAGTGAGTGTGTGTGTGAGTGTGAGTGTGTGTGTGAGTGTGAGTGTGAGTGTGAGTGTGAGTGTGTGTGTGAGTGTGTGTGTGAGTGTGTGTGTGAGTGTGTGTGTGAGTGTGAGTGTGAGTGTGTGTGTGAGTGTGTGTGTGAGTGTGTGTGTGAGTGTGTGTGTGAGTGTGTGTGTGAGTGTGTGTGTGAGTGTGTGTGTGAGTGTGTGTGTGAGTGTGTGTGTGAGTGTGTGTGTGAGTGTGTGTGTGAGTGTGTGTGTGAGTGTGTGTGTGTGAGTGTGTGTGTGAGTGTGTGTGTGTGAGTGTGTGTGTGAGTGTGTGTGTGAGTGTGTGTGAGTGTGTGTGAGTGTGTGTGAGTGTGTGTCCTGGAATAAATTTTAATCATTTGTATTTGTGCCCATTATTGGTTTTTTATCATCCTCATCTATTTCTACTCTACTTTGGTGACCTCACACTGAACAATGCTATCAGATACAAACTATTCCACATTCAACTCATCTTGCTCACTGCAGCAATTTTGCCCTCACACAACCTTAGTACTGTACTAAAGAGAAAGTTCTATGACAGAGTCTTATACAATCTGTGCAGTGCTGTTGGTATCAGCAATATCCTCCACACTGAACTGTGTGCACCAGTTACTGACCTCCTGGGTCACCTTAGCTACAAATGTCACTTTCCTATAAACTACTATAGACAGACAGGGACTTATGTTTGATCATGTTGCACCTCCTGCTTCACATATGGTGTTGCTGTGCACATTTTCATTGCAGTATGCAGTCATCTAATATAGCCATGCATGGTCACCTACTCATCTTTCTTCCACACTGTGGACTTCACACAAGTCATTCTCAAATTAAATACTGTGCTACATGGACTTCACAACTTCTGCAGCAGCCCAGTCCTCCACTCTTACTACAAACAAGAAGACATGTGGTTCGTTATCACTGAGTATTTTACGTAATTATCACATTTATGAAAACAGTTGGTGAGGGGAGGGGATGAAAAATTAGATCATTGGTCCTGTGACCTAAGGTAGCAGAAACCAAGGGATGAACTACCAGCACAGTCCAGTCAAGGGTAAGGAAAAATGGGGAAACAATGTAGTAAAATGACTGTCAGGACAGAAGGAAGAGGAAGGGGATCAAAATGGCACTAAAGACCAGACAAAAGTAGGGAATAACAGACACCTGGTTGGTGTGGAGGAAATGCCAATGCCTACATGACCAATGGCAACACTAATAGGGGAAATTCATGTACTTAAACCTGAGAGGACTAAACAAATTTGTGAAAAAAAACTGAGGGCCGATGTAACCACATGAGGACCTTCCTCTAACATACAGGACAAGAAAAGTGGGCAGATATACTTAGTGCTTAGGATCTAAAGTCAAGGGTAGTCCAGCAAAATATGGAACACCATGAGGAGAGCCCTGAACTACAAAGGTGTGTTGGGAAGGGGGGGGGGGGGGAACACTCTGTGGAGTAAAGGAACCGTGGGTAAAGGGGGGGGGGGACTCATTGTGGAGTAAAGGAACCGTGGGTAAAGGGGGGGGGGGGGACTCATTGTGGAGTAAAGGAACCGTGGGTAAACCTGGTAAGGGCAATATGAAGATAGCAGAGGATGGTCAATTCAGATTACATCACCAGTAATGACTGGACTTCTAATCACCAGAGATATGCTCACTTCTTGTTCAACAGGTCCAATAAAATAAGAGTGAAGTGATTTTACAGTTTCCATGGGCAACATGTATCTAAGTGTGATGTAGTGACATAAAAAACTTGCTGCAAAGAAAAATCTTCAGTGGGTTGCATCATCATCTTCCTGAGCTACAGGAGTATTTATGAACACTGTTGGATGTTATAGCTCTTAGTATTATGTCTTTGAAGATGGTTATTGTTACACAAGAGTATTTCATATTATAATTTTAGACTTAACTGATATTAATATTGTACATCACCACTTAACAATACTAAATTCATGAGGCTGGTTTTAAGCTCTTGCAGTAGAACAATATTCCCAATGATGTCTTTCACTTTAGCCAATAGCTGCATGAGCCCCTGGAATGGCCAACTTCAATTTTTCTAGTTGCCTTGAGAAATAAAGTTGCCCATGGTACTTCCATGATTTCAATTTCTTCAGGCAATTCACTACAGATATCAATCAGTAGTACTGTGTTGAGAATGTCATGGCAAATTTCCTTTCATGGATGAACGGTCAACTGATACTGGTTTTGACAAACTTTCAAGAACACAACTAGAGAATTCACAGTTTCACAAGCTCTTACATGGTGAAGCAACAGGATTGCACATAGAGGGCCATGACATACCTGTCTCTCCAAAACAAGTTCTATGTGACATCTCCCAAACTTTTATTTGTCCACTGGTGCCACCCACCTCAAGATGAGCCATTTTCAATGAATTACATGAGCCAAGCTTGTCACAGATTGCTTCATCTGGCCAAATATAAGTGCAAATCTGATTTAAGTATGCACTGCCTGACAACATTCCAAATCAGGATTGGATGCAGAAACATGACTGCCATTATTCTATTCTATTCCGAAGTGCCACTTTTGCCACATTCAATTAGACTTTTTGGCCCCTTCCCAATTCTAATGGTTAAAATTTTATTCTTTCAGTGATAAAATGAGAAACATCCATGTTTGAGGCTACACAAGTACTGCCAAAACCACTGCAAAAGAATTTGTCAAACTGTGGATTTCCTGTTTCAGTGCTTTACCACAGTAACAGAACAAGGCTGACATTTTGAGTCAGTACTTTTTACTGAACTTCACGTATGCAGTGTCCAGCACTTTTGAACAGTTTACCACCCATGAAGTATTGGTTTGTAAACCACTGGCACCCAATGATAAATATTGCTCCCTTACGTCACAGAGAATAATCCCTGAAATGTTTTCTTTTAGGTGTGTGTACAGCTTATAAAGAACTTCATGTGTCCACCATGGACCTCTTTTATGGAAAAACACTCGCTCTTCTAGCAGACTTCACAAAACCATCTCAACTTCCTACAGAAAGAATTATGATAGCTCATCTACAAAGTGAATTAACACATTGCACACAAAGATAAGCATGTAATGCTACATCCAGTACTGTGATTGCATTATACCCACCCTGTTTAGAATCTCAAAGTAATTAGAACAACAATACCTGACATTCTAGTGCATGGCAGACTAGCTGTTGCAATTAAACTTGTTGGGTGGTTGGTTTAAAAGAGAGGGGAAGGTACCAAACTACTGGATCAGTTCCTCGTTCTGATTAAAATAATTCCATAAGGGTGGGAGTAAAATAATAGACACACACAAAACATACCTGGAACAAAGGAGAAAACCACAGGAATGACAGAAGGGAAACAAACATTAAAATTGACAAAACTGGACAAGAAAAGCAGAGAGAGATGCAAGAAAAATGAAGATATCAAAACAAGAGACCAGATTACCATGGCTGGCTGACCACGAGGAGAGAAAGGAGAAGCCAAGAAGCCATCCACTCTACAACATTTAAAACCTCCACCCTGAAAGCACTAGGGTGGAGGACACAGAGGGACAAAGGACACAGGCTAAAACTTAGATCAAATGATAAGAGCCATCCTCATGAATAAAACAAAACTAAAGCTGCTGTTGAGGCATCGATGCCCAACACCGAAGGTAGGGTTCTGCGAAAGTTAAAATTCCACCACAGAGAGGTGGAAAGTGGGCAGTCCAGCAAGAGGTGGACGACAGTCATTTGTGAGCCACAGTGACACCAATGTCTGTCCTCATGATGGAGGAGGCAACCAAGCATTAGCCACATGTGGCCAATACAGAGCCAGCAGAAGACAACTGATTCCATGCAAGAGGACTGCATGGAAGACTTCCACACATTTGTAGTCTCCTTAATGACATGTAGATTGTTGTGCGTACTGTTATACCATTAAATCTCCCAAAGCCAAAACACCCTTCAGCTTAAGACAGAATGCTGGTCAGATTCAGAGATGCCCATCTCCAGAAGCAGTTTCTGCATAGCCTGTTTGGCCAGCCTGCCAGCAAGCTCATTGTCTGGTATTCTACATCTACATACATACTCCACAATCCACCATATGGTGCATGACGGAGGGTACCTCATACCACAACTAGCATCTTTTCTCCTTGTTCCACTCCCAAACAGAACAAGGGAAAAATACCTGTATACCTCTGTACGAGCCCTAATCTCTCTTATCTTTGTGGTCTTTCTGCAAAATGTAAGTTGGCGGCAGTAAAATTGTACTGCAGTCAGCCTCAAATGATTGTTCTCTAAATTTCCTCAGTAGTGATTCACGAAAAGAACGCCTCCTTTCCTCTAGAGACTCCCACCCAAGTTCCTGAAGGATTTCCGTAACACTCATGATGATCAAACCTACCAGTGACAAATCTAGCAGCCCACCTCTGAATTGCTTCTATGTCCTCCCTCAATCTGACCTGATGGGGATCCCAAATGCTCTAGCAGTACTCAAGAATAGGTCGTATTAGTGTTTTATAAGCAGTCTCCTTTACAGATGAACCACATCTTCCCAAAATTCTACCAATGAACCGAAGACAGCTATCCACCTTCCCCACAACTGCCATTACATGCTTGTCCCACTTCATATTGCTCTGCAATGTTACGCCCAAGTATTTAATTGACGTGACTGTGTTAAGCACTATACTACTAAAGGAGTATTCAAACATTACATGATTCTTTTTCCTATTCATCTGCATTAATTTAAGTTTATCTATATTTAGAGTTAGCTGCCATTCTTTAAACCAATCACAAATCCTGTCCAAGTCATCTTGTATCATCCTACAGTCACTCAACGATGATACCTTCCCATACACTACAGCATCATCAGCCACACATTGCTATCCACCCTATCCAAAAGACCATTTATGTAGATAGAAAACAACAGCGGACCTACCACACTTCCTTGGGGCAGTCCAGATGATACCCTCACCTCTGATGAACACTCACCATTGAGGCCAATGTAATGGGTTATAATACTTAAGAAGTCTTCGAGCCACACACATACTTGTGAACAAATCCCATATGCTTTTACCTTAGTTAGGAGTCTGCAGTGGGGCACCGAGTCTAACACTTTCCGGAAGTAAAGGAATATGGCATCAGTCTGATGCCCTTCATCCAGGGTTTGCAAGATAGCATGTGAAAAAAGGTTGAGTTGTGTTTCGCAGAAGTGATGAAAGCTGTGCTGATGCATGGACAGCAACTTCTCTGTCTCAAGGAAATTCATTATATTAGAACTGAGAATATGTTCGAGAATCCTGCAACAAACTGATGTTAAGGATATTTGTCTGTAATTTTTAGGATCCGTCCTTCTACCCTTCTTATATACAGTCATCACCTGCGCTTTTTTCCAGTCACTCGGGACTTTACGCTGGGCAAGAGATTCACGATAAATGCAAGCTAAGTAAGGAGCCAATGCAGTAGAGTGCTCTATGTAAAACTCAATTGGAATCTCTTCAGAACCTGGCGATTTATTTATTTCTTTTCACCCCATTCAGCTGTTTCACAACCCCAGGGATATCTATCACTATGTCCTCCATACAGGAATCTGTATGACTCAAACGGCGGTGTGTTTGTATGATCCTCTTGCATGAAAGAGTTCTCAAATGCTAAATTTAAAATTTCAGCTTCCATTTTGCTGTCTTCTGTTGCCAGGCCAGACTGATCAGTGAGTGACTGGATGGAAGCCTTCAACCCACTTACTGATTTTACGTAAGACCAGAATTTCCTTGGGTTTTCAGAAAGATCTTTTGCTAAGGTATGACGGTGGTAGTGGTTGAAAGCTTCACGCATCACTCTTTTTACAGCAGCACGAATCTCTACTAACTTTTGCCTGTCCTTATTCTCCCCATCTTTCTTGTACTGCGAGTGCAACTGTCTTTGCTTCCTGAGCGCTGTTAAACCACTTTCTCGGCACATACTTCTCCAATGCGTGATTTACAATGTGTTTAAAATTTGCTCATAATTCTTCCACGTCAATCATACCTGAAGTAAATGAAGTCGATTCATTTACTAAGTGGGATGCTAGCAACAGCTTATCTGCTCTTTGTAGTAAGAATACTCCTAGCCTTCTTGACCGACTCTTAACTTTCGTAACCATAGTTGTAATGACAACATTATGATCACTAATCCCTGTCTCAACAATGACACTGTCTATGAGGTCTGGTCTGTTTGTGACTACCAGATCTAAAATATTTCCATTATGCATTTGCTGTTGATTTAGCTACTGAAGACAGTTTTCGGATAATGTGTTGAAAAGTAGAATGAGTCTGTCACTCTGCAGTGGAGTGTGCACTGATATGAAACTTCCTGGCAGATTGGTAGAGCACTTGCCCACGAAAGGCAAAGATCCCGAGTTAGAGTCTCTGTCCGGCACACAGTTTTAATCTGCCAGGAAGTTTCATGTTCAAAAGTAATTCACATGACTTGTCTGTACCACCTGTAATGATTCCATAGACATCCCAGTCTATACTAGGTAGGCTGAAGTCGCCTCCATCTAATATAGCATGATCCGGGTACTTCAGCGAATCAGAGTGTAGACTACCTTTGAATGATTCTAGAACTGTCATGGTGGAACCTGGTGGCCAGTAATAACACCCCACAATTAACTTTATTTCCCCTAGCCCTGTTAAACGTGTCCAGATAACTTCACAACCACACTACTTCGACCGCAGTAGACAATATTTTTGTCAAATGCAACGAAAACACCACCTCCTACGGTGTCTAATCTGTCTTTCCGATACACGTTCCAACCCTCACTAAATATTTCAGAACTTCTTATCTCAGGGATCAGCCAGGTCTCAGTCCCGAGAATAATTTGTGCGCCACACGCTTCCTGGAGGGCAGGAAACTCAGGAATTTTATTCCGAACACACTGAAAATTTGCTGCTAATATCTTGATAGCTGAGGCATCTTTACACTGAGCATGTCAGGATTTCCCTGCCTGCACATTGCCTGTTGAGTGTTCATCAGGACACCTCTGACTACTGCCTAGCCTAAAACACCCCCATGTGCATGCCACAAGTACTCTGCTACCCGAGTAGCCACTTCGTTTGCGTAGTGCACCCCTGACCTGTCTAGTGTCCTACAATTCCCCACCCAATAGCGCAAGTCTAGAAATCTGCAGCCAAGACTGTCAGAGTCGACTAAGCCTCTGGTTGAGACCCTCCACTCAGCTCCAAACCAAAGGACCCTGATCCACACTGGGGACGACGCTGCAAATAGAGAGCTCTGCTTACACCCTGCATGCGAGGCCAGCTGTCTTCACCAAATCCGCCAGCCCCTTGTATGAACTGAGGATTGCCTCAGAACCCAAGTGACAGGCATCATTGGTGCCGACGTGAGCAACTACTTGCAGATGACTGCACCCCATATGCTCGATAGCTGCAGGCAAGGCCGCCTCCACATCTTGGATGAGACCCCCCGGCAGACAAACCGAGTGCACATTGGATTTCTTTCCAGCCCTGTACACTATTTCCCTAAGGGGCTCCATCACCCACCTAATGTTGGAGCTCCCAATAACCAGCAAGCCTTTGCCCCTGTGTGCCTGCTCGGGCCCTGCTGAAGGAGCGGCCACCTGCCCACTGACAGGATAAACAGGCGAGGCTGGCCAGCCAGTCTCCACATTTGCCCTCCGCCTTGAGCGACGCAAACGCGTTGCAGTCCGCCACTCACTCTGAGGTGAGGGCAACCCCAACACACCGGGTACACTAGAAGGTGCCTCGGTGGCTGAGTCAGCTGACGCAGCAAGCGACACCTGGGGTGTCTCAAGCGACGCGTCAGACCCTCCACCGTCGCTGCACCTCGAGGCAGCAGCCCTAAGGCGGCTGACCGGGGCCAACAGCACGCTCAGCTGCTCGCGAACCGCGGCCAGTTCCTCCTGCGCCCACACACACCTATCCATCCTACTGCTAATATCTAATGACTCCGCGAATTTGTACTCTACGACTATTGATAAGCAATGTTGCTCCTCTCAAATACGAGAATATGCAAGGATTTTATGTAATTAAATATTCAAGCGCACAAACATTCGGAAAGAAATTAAGAATCAAACCACAAAACAAATATGAAAGCTAAATATGTGACTCACTACTGCACTGCTGCTGCACTGATACTTCATCTGCGGCTGCTCAAGGCTTATCTTGGGTCCACACAAACATCACTGAATGATGGGACCAGTCCAGAGCATAGATGGACTCCACAGGATGGTGAGGGTAGCACTGGTTGATAGCTTGTACGCTGCTCAAGGAGTCAGTACAGAGGAGAAATGACTCACCAGGGCATGAGTGGATGCACTCAAGAGCATGAGAAATGGCCGCCAGTTCTGCAGTGAAAACTCTGCAACCATCTGGCAAGAAGTGCTGTTCAACATGTCCTCCATGAACATATGCGAAGCCAACATGATCATCAGCCATCATGCCTTCAGTGTAAACCACTTCATGATCTCGGTAATATTTCTGGAATTGACAGGAAGTGACAACTGAGAGCTGCGGGGTTAACTGAGTCCTTAGGACAATGTGAAATGTCCAGGTGAAGCTTCGGTCTAGGTGTATACATGGAGGTGTACATGAATGGACCTCGAGTATAGGTGGTAAAGGCAAGGACTCAACATCAGACAGAACAGATCCTACACGAACCACCATCTTAAGCCATGACCTGGGCCTCCAGCATAGGAGATGTACTGACGTGGATGGGAAGAGGAGATGGTGATTCAGATGCTCAGGAGAACTATGAATGTGTGCAGCATAACTGGTGAGCAGCTGTGCACGCCTAACCTTCAATGGAGGGACTCCGGCCTCCACCAGGATGCTAGTCACCGGACTATCTGAAAGCTACTGTTGCCAGTCTACCGCCACAGTGGTGCACTGGGTTGAGTTAATTCAATGCTTAGGGCGCCGCTGAACCATTAACAGAGTTCGTATAGTCAAGGCAGGATTGAACAAGGGCTATGTAGAGCTGCAGCAAAAGAGTGATCTGCACACCAACTGGGATTACTCAGGCAGTGCAGAGCATTGTTGCTAGCACTCCTGCTTAAGCTGATGAAGGTGAGGAAGCCAAGTCAATTGGCATCAAAAACCAGTCCTTAGAATCAATATGTCTCCACTACAGTGAGGGCATCATCATTAAAGTGAAGTTCTGGTTCAATGGACACTGACAAATGCACATGATTTTGTGACAAACTGGAATCTGTCGGCTAGAGCCAATGACTGCACCACACGGATGGCTCCCTGTAGATGCCACTTGGCAACACCAATACTGGAGGAGAGTATGAAATGCAGTAGTCATCTGCATATAGAGAATGTGAGACCAACAGCCTGACAGCTGGTACTAGACTGTTAATGGCCACTATAAATAGAGACACACTCAATACATAGCCCCGTGGGGGAACTATGGGAGGCACCAACTTTGACATGGGAAGTACCAATTGATAGGAAATTTTGGATAAAAATCGGGAGCAGGCCCTGGAGGTGCCAAGCATACGGTGTGCCAAGCATACGGTGTGCCAAGCATACGGTGTGCCAAGCATACGGTGTGCCAAGCATACGGTGTGCCAAGCATACGGTGTGCCAAGCATACGGTGTGCCAAGCATACGGTGTGCCAAGCATACGGTGTGCCAAGCATACGGTGTGCCAAGCATACGGTGTGCCAAGCATACGGTGTGCCAAGCATACGGTGTGCCAAGCATACGGTGTGCCAAGCATACGGTGTGCCAAGCATACGGTGTGCCAAGCATACGGTGTGCCAAGCATACGGTGTGCCAAGCATACGGTGTGCCAAGCATACGGTGTGCCAAGCATACGGTGTGCCAAGCATACGGTGTGCCAAGCATACGGTGTGCCAAGCATACGGTGTGCCAAGCATACGGTGTGCCAAGCATACGGTGTGCCAAGCATACGGTGTGCCAAGCATACGGTGTGCCAAGCATACGGTGTGCCAAGCATACGGTGTGCCAAGCATACGGTGTGCCAAGCATACGGTGTGCCAAGCATACGGTGTGCCAAGCATACGGTGTGCCAAGCATACGGTGTGCCAAGCATACGGTGTGCCAAGCATACGGTGTGCCAAGCATACGGTGTGCCAAGCATACGGTGTGCCAAGCATACGGTGTGCCAAGCATACGGTGTGCCAAGCATACGGTGTGCCAAGCATACGGTGTGCCAAGCATACGGTGTGCCAAGCATACGGTGTGCCAAGCATACGGTGTGCCAAGCATACGGTGTGCCAAGCATACGGTGTGCCAAGCATACGGTGTGCCAAGCATACGGTGTGCCAAGCATACGGTGTGCCAAGCACACGGTGTCACCTGGGCACGTCATAAGCTTTTCGTAAATCAAAAAGGATGGCAACCTGGTTTTGGCATCTGGAAAAGGCTGTTCACATGGCAGACTTGAGGGAAACTAGGTTATCAGTGATAGAGCAACCCTTGCGGAAACTTCCCTGACATGCAGCCAGCAGGCCATGTGACTCCAGGACCCACACAACCGCAGACTTACCATACATCTAATGGCTTACAAAGAACGTTGGTGATGCTGATGGGCCAGTAGCTATCCACATCAAGCTGGTTTTTATTGTGTTGAGCACTGTTGTATTAACTTTTTCACATTGAGGACAAAATTGGATTTATTCCTCTGTGTTAATAGATTCTTTACAAGGATTCACTGTTTTCAAACCTAATGAAGTTTAACTGCACAGGTTATCTTGTGGGATCACAGTGGCTATTATTTTAGTTCAAAAATAAAGTTTAACCTTGTTCAGATTCTAAAAACTTAGATATTTTTTTATTTAAGTAGCTGTTGATATGGGTTGGGGGGCTCTCAACATCATGGTCATCAATGCAATGACGAAAAGTCAACACGCAAATCTCATGGGTGGGGACAATGGCTGTCCCCACATGTGGATCAGTTTACAACATATTAAAGTCTGCCGCCCTTCCCCATCAGTTTATGGATGAGGCCTGACTGTTCACAAAATTTCACCACTCTTGCAACACTGGTGTCAGTATCTGCAAGGATGGTGGGCAGATCTCCAGTGAGACCAAGGGCTGCCTTAATATCAGTATACAGGACACACGTAGCTACAACATGTGGAACTGAAAGTGGCACACCACAAACTTCACAGAATGGTGTATCCTCCCACCAGAGGAGGAAGCCATGTGTGAAAGGGCTATATGCCCAATGTGCAGTATGGTAAGCAAAACTTCCTTCAAGCAGTGAGGCTGACATGAAGTTCGCCAAGCCTTTGTGGTTGATTTGAGTGACCACAGTTTGTTGTCTGTAACCAGTCAGTCTCCCACTGATGCAGGATGCATCTGTCAGAAAATGAGAACGGCATGCAGGGGGATGGGACATTGATGGACAGCACCATTCCAACATCCTTCCATGTCGTTACCCTGTATCCCAATGTGACCAGGTACCCAGCAAAAGATTACTTCCTTGCCATGGTGTTGGAGCCGCTGTAAGGAGTCGTGGATGAGCTGAATAAGCGTGTCTACCAAATACATTTAGTGAAGTGCCTGCAGCGCACTAAGAGTCTGAACACACAAGAAAACTCTTACAGTTATGTCTGTGAACCCTCTCCAGTGCCATCAGAATGCCATGTAACTCTGTATCATAACTTTTAAATTGTTCTGGAAGATGCACTTTAAAAGCCACATCAGGGAAAACTGCAGAACAGAGCATTCCCTGCTGGGATCCATCTGTATAAATAATGTTAAAACTATGGTACATACTTAAAATAGATGGAAACAAAGTTGTAAAAACCAAATCAGGAATACAACTTTTTGTGTACTCTGTCAAGCTTAAAATCACTTTGGGCCTCTGAAGACACCACAGTGGCAGTGCGTTCCATTCCTGGGTGTATATTTTCATGCACAAGAGATCCAGTCTGTAGCATGTATACCAAACGGCTGGGTTGCTTGAGGCCAATTCCTGAACAATTGTTCGAAGGTGGGTTGGATCACTGAACTAAATGCCAATGACAGATTTTCAGTGCCTATAGACCCAAAAGGATATGTCACCGAATCCAGAATGGTGATTTTCCAGCCTCTGCACACAGACTGAACTGGGCTGGTCCAAAAGGCTCCACTCAATATCTGAATGCCCTCATGGTGGACAACATCTGACATCTAAAGGTAGGAAGGATGGGCCAATCTATATACCATGCTGTCCTAGTCTAAGCGTGATCAAACAAATGCCCTATAAAACTGCAGGAGGTGGGACCTGTCAGCTCCCCACATTTATCCGTCAAGGCATTTCAAAATGTTCAACAACTGGAAACCCTTTGTTTTTATCTCTTTCAGGTGTGAGAGCCTTGTTAGTTTAGAGTCAAATAATAAACCCAAAAAGCACGCAGCGTCTTGAAAACACAAAACACAGTCCCCCATTGTAAGCTCTGGTTGGTTAAAACTCTGATGAGCATGATTAAAATTGACACAAATAGTCTTCTCAAGTGAGAACTGAAAACCAGTTGTGTGTGGCCAGGTTTCCAGCCTCCTAATGGTCAGCTGTAGCCACCTTGTCGTTATTGTCTTACGATCAGAGGAAGAGAAGAAGATTGCAGAGTTATCCACAAACAAAGAGCATTTGACAGGGCTCCAGATGGTGCAGGAAAGTGATGGCAAACAATGTGACACTGACACTGCCCTGGGGCACACCATTCTCCTGAACATAGCAATCAGACATGGCATCGCCAATGTGATAACAAAAACGCCAGTCCTCGAGAAAGGATTGGCTCAGAAGTGGCAGATGTCCACATAATTCCCATCCTTGAAGTTGGCGAAGGATGATGTAGCTCCAAGTAGTGTCATATGATTTTTCGATGTGAAATAACACAAACTAAATGGGGGACATCTGTATTGTCATCTCCAGTAGGATTAAGTTGTCAAGAGAGGAAAGGTAGCACCTGAAACCTCACTGTGAGTGGCTTGAGTTACCACAGGACTTTAGCAGCCAGATGAGGTAGCAGTTGACCATGCGTTCAAGAGTCTTACCCACACAGCTGGTAAGGGCAACACTCCAGTAACTGTTAGGGTGCTATGGTCCTTGCCTGGTTTCCAGAATGGAATTAATATTGCCTCTTTCCAAGTAATGGGGTACTGTCCATCAAACCAGATCTTATTGAAACAAGAGAGGAACTGACCTTTTGCTTCAGGGCACAGGTGACAGCCTAGCCCTGCACATGCTATACGGACGTCCGAGTCACAGCTCTCGTACAAGATAAGTAATAAGCTGTTTTTAACGCTTTAAACTAATTTATTACGTTAATTATAGTGCTCTTCAAGCATACCATTAAAGGTTCTTGTCTTACTCCCGTATTTTCACAGTAATCACGTAAAGTTCATTTTGTTTACATATCGTGGCCAGGCCGAATTTTTGAGCTTTCAGATTAAACTTCCTACCACAATTTCAAGTGCATTTACTGATAGTTTAGTGTGCTAAATACGTTTGCTGCCCCTTTATATCTGGGGAGTATCATCATCTCTTAAGTAATTTCCAGTAAAAAACTTCTGAACCACTGTTTACATAGTCGCGAGTAGACCTAATTTTTCGTACACGTATTTTCATTGTTTTCCAGTAACTTTATTGTCTTTCTGTCACTAAAATCGATTTGTACCACGAGTGTAAAGTGCCAGACGTGCTGTAGAATTGTTAGCTCTGGGGTCTGGTGTGATGGTTGTAGTAACTTTCTTCATTGGGGGGATTGTAGTGGCATGGGAATTGGGAAAACGAGTGAGACTCATCAGTGGTTCTGTAGGCTATGCAGTAGAGATAGAAAGGTTGTGGAACAGGAGGGGAAAATTGCTGCCCTTCAGGCTGAGTTAGATGAGGCTAGGTGAGAACTGGGCAGGTTAAGGGGGGAAAAGGGTAAACAGGGGTGGGAAGTGGCAACAGGCATAAGGAACAGGCCAAGAAATTCTGACAGCTTTGTTATTAATGTACAAAATAGGTTTGACCTGTTGCCTCAGTCAGAAACTGATGAGCCTCTCATAGAAGTAGATGTAGACAGGGCTCAACAAGCTTTCAGCAGCAAATTGAATAAGAATGTAGGGAATTCTGCAAAGAGAGAGAAAGTCTTGTTGCTAGGTAGTTCGCATGCTAGGGGTGTGGGCCAACTTCTGCAGGATGAATTAGGGTCAGAATACCAGGTCACAAGTTTTTTCAAACCTAGTGCTGGACTGGGGCAGCTTACAGGGGATTTAGGTTAACTATGTAGAAGCTTTACTAAGGAAGATACCGTGGTTATTGTGGGTGGGCCGGGCAACAGTATTGACAGAGATCCGGGGTACAGCATAAAGTGTGACCTGGCAAAGATTGCATCAACATCAAGTCATACCAGTGTTGGGTTTGTGTAAGTTCTGGAGCGCCACGACCGACCTCATTTGAGCTCTTCTGTCAGGAGAGTTAATTTGGAGTTGGAACGGCTACTTTGATCTGATGCAGGGCCACACATTGGTGTGGTTCCTGTTGATACACTCTGTATGTGGGACTATACTAGGCATGGCCTACACCTCAACAAGAAAGGGAAGGGAAGGATAAACTAGCTGGACTGATAGTAGGAAATTTAAACGGGGGAGGAACTACATCTCATGGTGGAAACTCTTAGTGTAAGATCAGTGTCCAGTGGGAAGCTCAGCCAGGCAAGTACTAAAGATGTTAAAAAGTTCAAGATACTCACAAAAGTAAAGTGTAAAATAATGTTAGTGTATTTCATCAAAATATTGGGGGATTGAAGAATAAAATTGATGAGCTTCTGCTTTGTTTAGAAGATATAGAAACTGAGAATGTAATAGCTGTACTACGCCTGTGAGCATCACATTGTCACTGATATGCAAAAGGTTATCAATGAGTACAAATTAGCTGCACATGTAAGTAGAGATAATATGATGAGGAGGAGTTGCCATATATGTCAAAAGCTTCCACAGTGTAAAAAATTTAGAAACTAAAAAAATTGTGTGTAGAGAAACATATGGAAGCATGTGCCACAGAACTTAAACTAAATGATGGCACTTTCATAATTGTAACAGTGTATAGGTCCCCTTCAGGGAATTTCCAGCTATTTCTAGAAAACTTCGATGCTTTGTTGTGCTATCTGTCAGACAGGGGGAAGCAAATTATCATTTGTGGGGATTTCAATGTTGATTCCCTGAAAGAGTGTAATAGGAAGAATGACCTTGTAGTATTACTCAGTTCTTTCAATTTGAGCTCCGTCATTGATTTTCCTACTCTGATAACAAAGAACAGCAGTACATTGATAACTTTTTATAGACCGAGATAAGTTTAAGGACATAAATGCTTATCCTGTTGAGAATGGTCTTTCAGATCATGGTGCACAGCTAGTTACAGTACATGACATAGCTCCATGCAGTATATCAAATCAGACTTTCAAAGCAGTGCGTTCAGTTAACAATATAAATATTGCAAACTTTAGGGAAAGCCTACAGCAGCTAGACTAGGATGAAGTGTATAAGGAACCCGATGCAAACTTGAAATATAACTTATTTCATGATACATTTTTAAGGGTATTTGAAAATTGATGTCCCGAGAAAATGGTTAAACATAATTCCAAGAAAACATAAAAAACCTTGGCTAACTAAAGGAATAAGAATATCTTGCAACCGTAAAAAGAGAACTGTATCTAACAGCAAGAGGGAGTACTGACCCCAAAATTGTTCAATATTATAAAAACTATTGTGCGGTACTAACAAACAATATTAAAAAGTCCAGAAGCATGTGTATCATGTCTGATATCAGTAACTTTGATAATAAAATTAAAGCAATTTGGAATATTATTGAAAGGAAAACAGGGCAATCAAGAGCACAAGAAGACTAGTGCCATAAAACTGAATGACAAGTGTACTAACAAACAATCAGAAATTGAAAATATTTTCAATAACCATTTTTTAAATGTTGTGGAGAAAATAGGATCTAGATCTTCACTAGAAGAGGCAAGGCTACTAATAGAAGAGGTCATACCTGTGCAGTTTGAAACAACTGTAATTTCACCAACCTCTCCCTCTGAAATCAGTAAAATAATAAACTCACTGAAAAGTAAAAGCTCTTACGGAATTGATGGCATTTCCAGCAAAGTATTTAAAGCTTGTTCCCCACAGATAAGTAGGATTCTCAGCCATGTATGTAATAGCTCTTTGGAGCAGGGTGTTTTCCCTGATAGACTGAAATATGCCATTGTAAAACCATTGCATAAAGAGGGGGATACATCGGATGTCAACAACTACTGCCCAATATCTCTCCTGACAGCTCTATCAAAATTTTTTGAGAAATTAATGTAGTCAAGAGTAGCCTCCCATATTTGTAAAAATAAAGTACTAACAAAATGTCAGTTTGGTTTTCAGAGAGGCTTTTCAACAGGAAATGCTATATACGCTTTCACTGATCAAAAATTAAATGCTCTGAATAAGTGGACATCACCCATTGGTATTTTTTGTGATCCCTCAAAGGCCTTTGATTGTGTAAATCATGGAATTCTTTTAGATAAGAAGGTAAAAAGACGAGGGCTAGTAGAAATCCTTGGGTAACAGAAGAAATATTGAATTTAATTGATGAAAGGAGAAAATATAAAAATGCAGTACATGAATCAGGCAAAAAGGAATACAAACGTCTCAAAAATGAGATCGACAGGAAGTGCAAAATGGCTAAGCAGGGATGGCTAGAGGACAAATGTAAGGATGTAGAGGCTTATCTCACTAGGGATAAGATAGATACTGCCTACAGGAAAATTAGAGAGACCTTTGGAGAAAAGAGAACCGCTTGTATGAATATCAAGAGCTCAGATGGAAACCCAGTTCTAAGCAAAGAAGGGAAAGCAGAAAGGTGGAAGGAGTATATAGAGGGTCTATACAAGGGTGATGTACTTGAGGACAATATTATGGGAATGGAAGAGGATGTAGATGAAGATGAAATGGGAGATAGGACTTTCAGTGCTCTGTCAAACTCTTCACGCAGGATCATGAGTCGAAACAAGACCCCCTTAGTAGATAACATTCCATTGGAACAACTGACGGCCTTGGGAGAGACAGTCCTAACAAAACTCTACCATCTGGTGAGCAAGATGTATGAGACAGGCGAAATACCCTCAGACTTCAAGAAGAATACAATAATTCCAATCCCAAAGAAAGCAGGTGTTGACAGATGTGAAAATTACCGAACTATCAGTTTAATAAGCCACGGCTGCAAAATACTAACATGAATTCTTTACAGGCAAATGGAAAAACTGGTAGAAGCTGACCTCGGGGAAGATCAGTTTGGATTATGCAGAAATATTTGAACACATGAGGCAATACTGACCTTACGACTTATCTTAGAAAAAAGATTAAGGAAAGGCAAACCTACATTCCTAGCATTTGTAGACTTAGATAAAGCTTTTGACAATGTTGACTGGAATACTCTCTTTCAAATTCTAAAGGTGGCAGGGGTAAAATACAGGGAGCGAAAGGCTATTTACAATTTGTACAGAAACCAGATGGCAGTTATACGAGTCAAGGGGCATGAAAGGGAAGCAGTGGTTGGGAAGGGAGCGAAACAGGGTTGTAGCCTGTCCCCGATGTTATTCAATCTGTATATTGAGCAAGCAGTAAAGGAAACAAAAGAAAAATTTGGAGTAGGTATTAAAATCCATGGAGAAGAAATAAAAACTTTGAGGTTCGCTGATGACATTGTAATTCTGTCAGAGACAGCAAAGGACTTGGAAGAGCAATTGAACGGAATGGACAGTGTCTTGAAAGGAGGATATAAGATGAAGACCAACAAAAGCACAATGAGGATAATGGAATGTAGTCTAATTAAGTCAGGTGATGCTGAGGGAATTAGATTAGGAAATGAGACACTTAAAGTAGTAACGGAGTTTTGCTATTTGGGGAGCAAAATAACCGATGGTGGTCAAAGTAGAGAGGATATAAAATTTAGACTGACAATGGCAAGGAAAGCGTTTCTGAAGAAGAGAAATTTGTTAACATCGAATATAGATTTAAGTGTCAGGAAGTCGTTTCTGAAAGTATTTGTATGGAGTGTAGCTATGTATGGAAGTGAAATATGGACGATAAATAGTTTGGACAAGAAGAGAACAGAAGCTTTTGAAATTTGGTGCTGCAGAAGAATGCTGAAGATTAGATGGGTAGATCACATAACTAATGAGGAGGTATTGAATAGAATTGGGGAGGAGTTTGTGGCACAACTTGACAAGAAGAAAGGACCGGTTGGTAGGACATGTTCCGAGGCATCAAGGGATCACTAATTTAGCATTGGAGGACAGCGTGGAGGGTAAAAATCGTAGAGGGAGACCAAGAGATGAATACACTAAGCAGATTCAGAAGGATGTAGGTTGCAGTAGGTACTGGGAGATGATGAAGCTTGCACAGGATAGAGTAGCATGGACAGCTGCGTCAAACCAGTATCAGGACTGAAGAAGACGATGACAAGCTAAATCATTATGGTTTGCGTGGGGCAGTGCACAAATGGTTTAATTCATACTTAACTGGAAGAATGCAGAAAGTTGAAATAAGTGGTTCATGTAATGTTAAAACAACAGCTGATTCCTCAAACTGGTGGTGGGGGGGGGGGGGGGGGGGCGCTATCAAGTACGGGGTCCCACAGCATTCGGTCTTAAGTCCCTTACTATTCTTGATATGCATTAATGACTTACCATTCCACATTGATGAAGATGTAGAGTTAGTTCTTTTTGCTGATGGTTCAAGTATAGTAATAACATCCAGAAACCAAGAACTAAGTGATGTAGTTGTAAATGATGTTTTTCACAAAATTGTTAAGTGGTTCTCAGCAAACAGACTTTAAATTCTGATAAAACACAGTATATACAGTTCCATACTGTAAATGGCCCAACTCCAGTAATAAATATAGGCTTTGAAGAGAAGTCTGTAGCTAAGGTAGAATTTTCAAAATTTTTACGTGTGGCCATTGATCAGAGGTTAAACTAGAAGCAACACATTGATGGTCTGCTGAAACGTCTGAGTTCAGCTACGTATACTATTAGGGTTATTGCAAATTTTGGTGAAAAGAATCTCAGTAAAGTAGCTTACTATGCCTACTTTCATTCACTGCTTTCATATGGCATCATGTTCTGGGGTAATTCATCATTGAGTAGAAAAGTATTCATTGCTCAAAAACGTGTAATCAGAATAATTGCTGGAGCCCACCCACAGTCATCCTGCAGACATCTATTTAAGGATCTAGGGATCCTCACAGTAATCTCACAATATATATTCACTTATGAAATTTGTTGTTAATAATCCAACCTAGTTCGAAAGTAATAGCAGTGTGCATGGCTATAACACCAGGAGAAAGGATCCTCACTATGCAGGGTTAAATCCGACTTTGGCACAGAAAGGGTTAAATTATGCTGCCGCAAAAGTCTTGGGTCATATACCAAACAGCATCAGAAGCCCGACAGATAGCCAACTAACATTTAAAAATAAAAGAATTTCTAGATGACAACTCCTCCTACTCATTGGCTGAATTTTTAGATATAAATTAAGGGAAAAACAGCAGCAACAACAACAACTTAAAAATTAGTGTCATGCAATATTTTGTGTAGTGTAATATCTTGTACAGACATCTTTCATTAACCTGACACGTTCCACATCATTATCAAGTGTCGTATTCATGATCTACGGAACAAGTATTAATCTAATCTAATCATGGTATAATGGATCTCATGTCCTGAAGCAGTGTCTTATGGCTAAAGATAAAGCTGATTCCAGTTCCCAAATGGAGAATGGAAGGTTGTAGACTTCCTCATTACACAAGAAGAAATTCAGCTTCCTCATTTCTGCAGTTTGATGGAATCCCTGAACAGCAGGAGCTTGTCTGGGTGAGAGTAACAGTAAAGAAGTGTTCAGCTAAAATGTGAGCTGTGACTTCTGGCGTGTCCACCGAGACCCCATTATTTGACAAGGCCATAAGGTCATGTGGATTACCCTTGCCTGAAGTCTGTCGTATTGATTCCCAGACATATGCAGCAGAAGTGGACCGATTAATGTAAGTAGTGAATTCCCTCCAAGAAGCCCTCTCCCGTTCTTTGATAACTTGTCTTGCATGTGCTCTCGCAGACCTGAAGGCATGCAGATTGTCTGTAGTTGGACACTGAAGTGCTGCAGAGCTGTCCATCTGGCCCTGATAGTCTATCGACAGGCATCATTCCACCAAGGTAAAGGCTGTCATCTGAGGTGGTTATTAGGTCAGGGGATGGACTCTGCGGCAGCCTTTTGGATATCTTGAGTAATATGGGCCACCACCTCCTGTGCACAATCCTTTTGTTCAGAAATAGCCTGTTGACTGTATTGTAACCAATTAGCCCAATGTATCATCCACCTGCGTGGTCACCTGTTGGCCGCCGTCCTAGTCGGCAGATGGATCCACACAGGTAAGTGGTCACTAGAATGTAAATCTGGAGCCACTTCCCACTTAATCGAGTCTGTAATAGCTGTGGAACAAAAACTGAGGTCAATAGCTGAAAAAGACCCTGTAGCTGTGGAGAACTGAGTCATCTGACCCGTGTTCAGAAGGCAGATGTTCTCAGAATGGACAAGTCGCTCGATCATCCGACCCATGGAGCAGATAGTAGCTGAGTCCCATAGCACATTTTCGGCCTTGAAGACCCCCCACAATGGGTGTTGGAGTGCCTGGAAGAGGTCTGTCAGTGTGTCTGCATCCAAAGCATCATTAGAGGGCGGGTAGGAAGAACACACTGTGATACTAAAGGGAGGGGTAACTTTCACACCAACTGCTTGCATGGTTATGGTAAGAGAGACAGGAGAGGAGTGGCATCTGTCGTCAAGGAAAATAGCCACTCCACTTTTAGTCCTGTCTCCAGTTGTATCATCCTTCCTGTATATGTGGTAGTCCCATAATTTCAAATGTGTCTGTGACTAAGATGTGTTTCTTGTAAGCAGATGCAGAAAGGTCTATCCTAAACTGGCAGCTTCAGTTCTTCCTAATGGTAGCGATATCCATTTAAATTCCACTGCAATACAGAAGTCCCTTAGGAAGCCATTAGTTAGCGATGGTGGTTCTGTTCTTTCTCCCTCGGAGGTGGTGATTTACCAGGGAGGTTGGGGGAATGTTATCCAGTTCTGTGCTCTCTGGCTCCTCTGATTGGGAATCCATATCCTCAAGAGCATAGTCTCCATCAAAGTGAGAGAGCTCGTTGATCTGAAGGTTTACCTACCACTTTCTTGGACTTTGAACTAGTTTTTGAAGGACTTTTTCTTTACTGACAGGAGGAGGCAGTTGCCTGGGTTGCGGGGATGGCTTAGTTGGCTTCTTATGTTGGGGAGTGGTTTGTGGCTTAGGTGGTAAGACTACTGCTGACGGCTTCTGAATGACATCAGTTTCAAGTGGAGCATTTCCCCCACAGATACATTAACAAGTGCATGTGCTTTTACTTGAATCTGGGGTCTGAGTTTGTGGGGAGGCATCAAACTTAGCGATTGGTGTCTTAAGGGCTGATGCAAAAGAAGTTGCAAAAACTGGTGGTTGCATGGCTCCGAAAGCCTTTTTAGCTTCACCATAAGGTATGCATCTACTTTCAACTCAAAAGTTCCTTTCCTCGTTGTAAACCCTACATTTTCTGGATAATTCTGGAATACTAAACATTAGAATAAACATTGCTGATTTTTCCAACTTCCCATTGACTCTCCTCATGTAATTCTGCACCTCCATGACACTCAGTTTCTTCCACTCTTCATGTAACTCCTGGGGTCCACTGCCATTATATTGGAGCAGATAATGAAGCCCTTACTGAAGTTAAGGGTGTTATGGAACTCAGCCTCAACTGGGTAGTCACCTAAGGCCTTACATGCCAGAAGCTTAGATATTTAGTTGGAATTAGCAGTTTCAACTAAAAGTGTTCCACTGCCTTGTGAATATAGAAAGGGGATATCTTCTCAAAGCTTCCCCTATTTCTCTTTAGTACAATGGAAACGTAAATGGAAATGAGCATTTGGCGTCATTGGCCAGGAGGCCCCTTATGGGGCAGGTCTGGCCGCCTTGTTGCAGGTCTTATTACATTCAATGCCACATTGGGTGGCCTGCATGCCAGATGGGCGATGAGATGATGAAGACAACACAACACCCAGTCCCTGAGTGGGGAAAATCCCTGACCCAGCCAGGAAGTCATCCCGAGCCCATAGGACGGCAATCAGTTACGCTAACCACCAGCTATCGGGGCGGACAGTACAATGAAAGTGTTATGGCACACTAATGCCCTGTTACTATTACTTTGAGGCTTCTTTTTGGGAGGACTCACCAAATGAGCTCTCTGAGGAGAGAGTGTAGGTGCTGCCTGGTGGTACATCCATCTCGTCAGGAGTAGTAGTTTCATGAGAGAGTTCCATAGGGATCCCATGAGATGCTAGGGAAACAATTGTTGACCCAGGCCAGGCAGAACCTTATACAAATGGGGGGCAGGGGAGGGGGGGGTGGCAGCTGCCCCAGAGGTTGCCCGCTAAAGACTGGTTTACCTCAACAGCCATTCACCACCTCAACATGTAGCACACCTTGATGTTCCTTGTGTTCCTGTGGTGAAGCCAAGACTCCTGTTCTCCAAAACACAGAACATTCCACTGCTGTGCCGCACAGTGGTTGCTGAAGTATGACCAGAGCTTACGGTGAAAGAGGACTGGTGGCACAAGTCCCCACCTCAGGAACCCCAGGGTCACCAAGCCTGTACTCAGCAAATGAATGATGAACCCCTGAGGGGTTTTATGTAAGTAATTTCTTTTCCTGTGAAAGATTTTTTTTCTGCAGACACAGAAATTCATTTTACATTCTTGGTTTCACAGAAGTTACTAGACCATTTTTCATTGCTTTCATCCCCAGGAACTCACAGCAGTTACCTATATTATTTTACTGCAGCAGAAAAAGCCTTCCAGAATGTTTCTTTTAGTGGTGATCACAGCAAAATTATCTGGAGACACATGCTTCCTACGTTTTCACTGAACCTTGCTTGCTCTTGTTGGAAAGAGGTGCAAATTTTGAAGAGGTGCATGAAGCCAAGTGCTTTGCTTATAAAAAATTTGATAAATACAACAGTTTTCATAAATCATCATATTTGTGTAATTCAGAGGGATTAGAAATGTAGGGAACTAGAAAATTTTTCTATCTACTACAGAATTTTCAATTTATGGGAATGAAACAGCTAATATGCAGACTAGTATATACTGCATAATTTATAAATCTGGTTTTATTTATAGTTGGATAGAGGTTTTTTTTAAGGGGACAGAACTGTTGAAAGGATATAGTAAAGTTTTTAAGATCAAAATTTTGTTTCAAGCAACAAGAATAGTGTTGGTTATGACTTGTGAGGGAGGAAAAATGAATTTGGAATTTTTTTTTTATCAGTGACTTAACTGTCACTGCCACACATCTGATAAATATATTTCATTTTCCAATACATGCTACAGTCATGGTCCTCATAGGTGGGTTGCCCTTGCCTCACTCCCACGTTGGACCCAACTTACCCAACCAATTTTAGGGGGACCCACAGTTCAATATGACCTCCATACCATGGTGCAACTTGCCATATTTCACAAAAATATCCTTACCAGAGCTGAAGAAGCAGTAAGTGAATAGCTTTGAATTGAACTAACCTTTGGATTGGGCACAAGGCACTAAATACCTTGTGATAGTAAGGCATTTGCATCTAAATATAAGGTTTCATGATGAACAATAGCAGTATCAGAAAATGCCACTTTCTGTGGCATTTAAAGCTTACCACAATAGTCAGTGAAGGAGTTAGCCCTTTTTTTATCAAATTTCTTATAATGTATGACAGTACTGCAAATATCCATTTGGAGCAAGCTAGTCAGTAACCAAGCATTCTGGCTGGATCCAATGTAATACAATTAAATTTAATTAACACTTCCATTTTCTCTGGAGACAACAAAATGGACTCCACTAGGTGGTAACAAATTACTTACTGAATCCACTGACCAGCTTTAACTACTAGAAAAAGAAAAAATAGGAACATCCGTAAGTATTAAGAAGTATTTCTTGCTTGTATTTTCTTTCCATAGTTCATGAAACACTTAATATTCCCTCTTGCAGTGTAATGTGATGTACCTTTAATAAGCAGGCAAAATCACAAAACAACTTCAAATGGCAAAATCATCATTTTATGCCTTCTCTTAATCAGAAATCATTAGTGCTTCTGATATTACTACACACTTTTATCAAAATTTCTTCAATGGCAGCATTTTATGGTAAGTGTTTTGCTCAGGTGTTCATAACTCATTTTTAAACAGTTTGACAGATTATATATTCTACCCACTGAGCTGCAGCAGAGAATACATATTTAAAGAAAGTTTTAGTTATGCAAACGTGTGGAACCAGTGACTCCTTCCAGCAGAAGGGATGAAGTGGAAAGGAGACAGGTGAAGCAAGAGGTCTAGTAAGTGTCTACTTACCTGGGCTTCTGAATGACTTTTCTGAACTCTACCCCATTTCCTAAACCTCTCCAGTTCTTTTCCTTCACCTGTCTTCCTTCCCCTTCAACCGCTCTCCTGGAAAAAGGGGTCACTGGCTCCAAAAGCTTGCATACCTAAAACTTTTTGTGTGTGTTGTTCTGCCATCACTTTGTGAGCAGATTTCTTTGTCTATCAAAGTACAATATAATGTTCATCATTTTAACCTCCGTTACACGCACCGTGGACTGTGAGTACGCAGTTTTATCTTTCCATCAAAAATCACTTATAAATTCAAGATTTCCATTAGCAGCTTTTTCTACCTTCCCCTCCTTCTGTAATGAATTATTGGCAACAATTGAAGTTAGTCATTATTGCCAGAAGCAGCAATCTCTTGAGGTGCGGAGTGTCAGTCCACATGTGTGCATTTGTGTGGCGCGGTTCTATCATCAGTTCTTTTACAGATGTGTTGCAGGCAAGGAGGTTACTTTCTTTATAATATTACATTTAGAAACTTTTATATTTATTTATTATCTCAACTGTCGTACAATTATGAGCCTTTTCATTGACCAACACCGATTAGTGAAATAAGTTACACCCTTTTTTTTTTCAGAAGAACAGTGGATGACGATCAGGTTTTGCAGTGGTTGGACGAAGAGCTTGGTAATAAAGAATGTAATGATCTGGAGTCAATATTCAAAAGTGATCACTATTCAGATAGTGAACAGTCGCTGGACGAAAGTGATTCTATCGAAAATTTGACTTGTATTTTGGGAAAGACGGTATGCAATGGAGCCATCAACCTCTAGTCCAAAACAGAAGAGTAAGAAGACCTCAACATAATATTGTCAGGTATTTACCGGGAGTCATAGGTGAAGCAAAAAATGTCAAGTGTCCAATTGATTGTTTACAACTTTTCTTCACAGATGACATTTTAGAAGAAATTGTTTGCTGCACTAATATTTACATTGCTACCATCCATTCTAAATATTCCAGAGAAAGAGATGCTGCAGACACTAACATTACAGAAATCAAAGCTTGTTTAGGACTCCTTTTCTTGTTTCTTGCTGACGTGTCTGAGATTTGACGTCACAAACAGAGCTCATCAGAAGGAAATAGACAAATTAGCTGCTGTCCAATTCTTGATAGATCAGTTCAATGAAAACTACAAGAAACAGTTTATCAGAACTAGTTACAGTAGTTGAAATGCTGGATGCATTCAGGGGCAGATGTGGATTTATATAATACAATCCATCAAAACCGGGAAAATATGGTATAAAAATGTTTGCACTTACAGATGCAAGAATGTTCTATACCAACCATTTAGAAATATACTGTGTAAAGCAAGTGGATGGGCCTTAACTCTGTGATAACACCCCTCATGCTATTGTCAAAAGAATGGTGAAATGCATATCCAAATCTGGCAGAAATGTAACGTGTGGTAATTGGTTCACATCAATTCCACTTGCAGCTGACTTGTTGGAAAATGACAAGCTGACAATGGTTGGAACAATTCGAAAAAATGTGAAATTCCTCCATTTATGACTGTAGCAAAATATTGCCCTGTGGAATCCAGCATTTTTGCATTTAGGAAGAATATGATACTGATTTCATACAAACCTAAGAAAGACAAGGTCGTTCTGGTACTGTCTACTTTACATGATGATGATGATGATGATGATGATAGTGACTTGGGAAAGTGCAAGCCGGAAATAATAACATTTTATAACAAGACTAAATTTGGTGTGGATAAAGTTGATGAGATGAAATGTACATACTCTGTGACAAGAATTACCAGAAGGTGGCCATTTATAATTTTTTCCTCTCTTCTAAATGTTGCTGGAATCAATGGATACATAATTTACAAGAGCAATTCGGATTCAACAATTCTCAGAAAAGCCTATCTAAAAGTTCTTGCCAAAGAACCATTGCATGATTATATGACAATGAAGGTCAATCATCTAAGTACACCGGTGAACATCAAGAACTGTATCAAGGAAAATTTGGGATTTCCAACAGTTAAGATCTTCCTAGACCTCCACAAACAACAGCTTGAGGAAGATGCAACTTCTGTTATAGGAAAAAAACAGACCAATGAGATTTTCCTGCAATGTGTGCAATAAATTTGTATGCCTGGAACATGTCGGTACATATCTGTGCAGTGAGTGCAGTGAAAATGGCAATCACCACGAGTTATTTACTCGAATTGACAGTGAGGCTGTAAACTATAGTTTTCTGATTAAGTTTCTGAACTAATTTACTTAAGATAAGTGTTGGTTAATATTCATTTGGAGGAATAGTGAAAAAAACAGAATTAACATAAATTTCAGCAAGTACAATAAATGTTCTTTTTGGTTTACAGGTAAATTATGAGTTAAAATATTTTATGTACACAACTGATGCTGAAATACATTGTGTTTACGAATTCATTGTTTTATTTATGTTATCCAGACTAATATATTTGCCAACTGTAATGTCAGAATTGTTCATGAAGATGGTATAAAACGCAATGCAGACTCAGTCCACACACGTGTAGTGGAGGTAAAAAATCGCGCATGTAGCAGAGGGTTGAAGCAGTTTCATCATTTCTATGCTGAGGAAGGTAATCAATCTTTTTCTGCACAGTTTTGTCAATGAAAAATTAAGAGTTCCAAGCCATTGTCATGATCAGGAGGAGACACTAATTGTGGCCTTTAAATTATCATCCTATTATTCACATTAAACATACAGCCTGAAAAGGTAAGTGAGAGTGCAAACTTAGTCCTCAAATTATAAAATAAATTTGATCGTAAACATTGTTTGCAAGTTCAAATGTGTGTGGGAGTCATTAACTGTATTATATTAAACAACTATTACATTTTAAAAACTATCACTTTTTGCACCAATGGCCATATACTTACGTCCAGTTTCTGTTGGCTTCATTTCTCCTGCTACATCCATTCTACTTTTATCACCAGACTTTATTACCTCTCTAAAGTGAATTACAGGCTTATTTACAACATCGTAGTCTATCTTCACCAACTTAGCAGCCTTGACTGCAGTATCATGAGATTGTGCTACAACAACCCCCACTGGTTGTCCATTGTACTTAACATTCCCAGAACAAAATAGCTGCAACAGTAATCACCACATTATTTTACCTTTCCCCATAGAATACAATTCAGCATTACATTATAATTCATATTAATTAGTGCTTTACCTCTTCATCTTCATAGCTAAAAATCATTTTAGGAAAAAAGTTGTTCTTTCCTGGTATGTCTTTTGCATCATAAAAAGCAACTACACCTGGAACAGCCTGAAAAATTTAAGCAGAATGCAATACCCACTGTACAGCATAATTAAATCAGTTCAAATCCAAGCAAGAAAATTACTTAAGTACAAGACATTAAAAGCACTATGGCTTGTGCCCTGAATGTAACTCTGAACAAGACATGATCATGTGCCTTTTCTGCATCACACCTGTGCATCACTAACAGCTATTTCAAACTTAGGGCAAATTGAATGTGTAACGTTATTAAGTTCTCTCTCCTGCATGCAAAATGAGAAAGTGGAAACTACAATATATGTTTTGGTTGTGCTCACCAGCTCATAGAAATGGAGTTTAAAAGTATGATTTTCAGATTTAGACAAGAATAGTTAAGAATGAGCAGATTTTTTAAAAATTACTGCCTGTGACTTCAGTTCTTATCTTGAAGAAATAACAATGTAAGCTGAAGTACACCAAACAGTTTTCTCATTACAAACCGTAGGTGTGTGAAAGAAAATGTTAAGAGTTGTTTTGGAGGCACATTTTTTTCTTTCAGGGAACTAAGCATTAGATGGACAGGGAACTTAAAACTTCTGCTCTACACTTTGCTTAGAAACAGTTAATATGCTAATGTAATACACAGCTCAAGTGCAACCAAGCATGCTTTCCTTAATTCCTCTGTATCAGTGTTTTCTATAGAAGCTCTTTCTCTAACTTCTCCTTGCCTTGCCCTTTCCATGTGCTACATAGCTATTTTATATTAATTTTCATAGGTTTGAAAATTGGTGATTAGCTTCAGATATTCCACTCACCTGAGGGAGGACTAACATCCTGCAGGAGGTGCTTCACAATCTGTGATGACGCCTCAAACCGTGCAGCATTTATTTTTGTTTGTTATTAGTACTGAAGCAGTCTTTGGAAACCAAAGTCATTGAACTTTGTTATCAGTATCATTCTGAATGCTTTAAGTCTTTACTTGTTTAATGATTACCACTGCTATGTAACAAATAACAATAAGTAAGGACTTACCAAAGCATCTGTGGCATCTATACTTCTGATATGACCATTTGCAATTTCAGTTACAGCAAATGCACAATATAATTCACCAGGAATAGTGAGTACATCATTCACATACTTTGCTTCACCTGAAATAAATGGTTTTTAAATGAAGGAAATGTTCATAATAACATTAGAAAATGTAATTTAAGATCATGGCTCAAATGCACCTAAATAAATCATAGGAAGAAGGGAAGGAGAGAAATGACCTTAGTAAACCGATTCCTTTCTTGCTGCTGTTTATTACATATTCTATAGACCATCTGACTGATTCTTTTACGGAACTGTAGAACTAGTAGATTTTCTTACTGCTTACTTTCAGGCAACATGTACATTCTTTCAAATTGGTTAGTAACATCTTGTGGAACAATTTTATGTGGAATAAGTGGGAATATGAAAATATTTCATTAGGTTGATTTTTTGTTTCCAGTCCCAACAATTGTATAAAGAACAAAATTAATTGAACTTTGTTGTCTGAGAAGTTCAATAAGAAGCTTCTCTCACTTCAAATGTGAGTGTACTTGCTGATTAAAATTGAGCATTCTACTCTACTTACTAACTCCTGTTCAAGTGCTACATTAATTGTTGGTGTGACTGTTACACAGAATTGAATATAGTGCATGTTCTGCATAGTTCCAAAATTTATGGATGTCCCTTTATAGGGAATTAATTAGTAAGTTCAAAAAACATTGGTTATCTCTGCTGTTGCTGTCTCTTTAATGGTATGTATTACAGAGCTCTGTACTGCCTGACTTTTTTTGTGCAATCTTCGAAGGTCCTTATTTCTGTGTTCTATGAAATTTCATAACTATTTTTATTTTCCCCAACTTTGGGAAATTTCACTGTTGTTTGACAGACATACTATATAAATTACAGCACTTTCACAGCCCTGCTGTTTAACAGAGCAAGATGACACATTAAGATGGGTGCCTTTAATCCAGCTCCAGTAGTATGTCATGTGTGAGCAGCACTAATCACATCTCATTAAAGTTAGCAACACTATAAATACTATTTGTTTTGGACATGTGTGTAATGAAACTGATGCATATAATTAAACTGAACCAATAAATAGATTTAATATTTACCAGAACATTGCACAAGAGCTTCAATTTTTGGCACTGGCTTTCCAAGGGGCCACAATTCCTTATGTGTGTCATAGTCTTGTTTCCCAGATGATAATGGCCTCTTCAGCAGTTCACCTCCACTTCTGAGTACAGGTCGTACTGTTTCCGGAGATATACTCAGCACACACTGCAATGGTTTTTAATATTGTCATAAAATCTAGTAGTAATATGAAACCAATAAAAATCTTAGTAAATTTAAGGAACAGACAAGAATTTTCCATTTTAACCATGAGTCTGCTTTTAGTGTAACTATATTAAATATTCCAGTGACATACCTTGTATAGCAAAGCTTCAGCCAAATTCTTACGGTATTCTGGTGAAGCCTCCAGTGGTGTCTCTGAAGGTGTAAGCTCAGAATCTAAAATTTTCAGTGTTTTTTGCAGGATGTCCAATTCAAAAATATTTTTACCCTCCAAGAATATCTCTGTTTCTGCAGCATGAACCTATTTGCAATGTGAATTGTTACTCCTCTGATCACATACTCATGCATAATATGAAAGGAAAAGTGCATATTACCCAAAATATCACTTATGAACTGCCTATTTTGTCTTAAAGATATGTATGCAGTAAGATGGTATTTTACAACTTTTAATCTAATTTTTCATATTTTGGTATTATTAACTCATTACTTCCTATTCAAATTTAACCCTTCCGTGGGCTCGTCTTTCATACCTCCATGAGTGGGCACATTGCAGCTTTTACACTGCAATTAGTATTACATTTTTAACCTTAGGAAAAATAAGCTTTATATAATCACCAGTTACATTTTATTAGAGAAAACATAACATTATATGGCTCTATAAGAATAATCTTATTTATTTGTTGCCTTTACAATTGTCATTGTAATTTATAACAAGATTATATTCTTTATTGCTTTCATTATGTCACTTAGTTGCACTGATTCATACGAAAAGAAAGTAATAAGGGAACACATTATGAAATGGAGCATTCATAAACTCTGACTCCTGTTTATGATTGTGAGTAAATTAGTTAACTTCCATCTGCAGCTCACTTTCACATTGCACACTTTTGTATCTGACACTGTTTCTTGCGTTTCATACACACCGTTTTGATTCTGTTTTTATGCCTGCCACATATGTAACAAATTCCAGGTTTTGTTAACTCCTAGGTCTTTTCTTCATGCCTATACTTGGTCAAGAAGGCATGAATATCCTTGAGAAGTGTCTCAAGTAATGCTCTGATTCAAATGTTCTTCCATTAGGTCCAGAGCAAGATGTTTCAAAAAATTTTGTCTTTATTATCAGGATTGTTTACTTTGAAAATAATGTGCACATTTATGCCAGCAATATCTAGATGTCTGTAGAAAAGTACAAGTGGCCATCGTCGTGTTATTCTGGAAGTGCTGTAGGATGAGCTCATGTGCTTTACAGTGTCTACTTTTCCTTTGGTAACATTGTATTTCAAATTGACTCAATTTCTTAGTCTATTGCATTTGTGCTGTGCATTGTTGATAAAAATTTCACACCTTTGTTTTTTTTTAGTAACAGTCTAGACCATACAAAAATCATCTTGAAAACCAGAAAGTCATAACTTGACTTCTCAGGTTTTATTTGCTTGGAATTATTGATATATATTTCCTTATTTTTTTCATGGTTCCCAAGAAAGTAGAACCTTTGCCAAGGAGATTTGCAGCCAGATGGTAGCTACTGTAGTAATTGTCAGTCTTAAGATTTGTTTGTTTTCCCAACTGGTGTCACAAATCTTTGCACAATGTCATTAGGCTTGTTAGGCTTCAGGTAGGGTCCTGCCATCTGCTTGCCACAGTAAATTTCAAAGTTCAGGGTGTAAAATGTTTTGGCATCACACAAGGCATAAATCCCAATCCCATATTTTGCAGGATTATTAAAGATATACTGTATTAATCCGCAGTGTCCCCTGAAAGGATGCAACATCTCGTCAATAGTGACAAACTTGCTGACATTGTAGAGAGCAAGGCAGCTGTTGACAAACTCTTAATGGAAGTCCCAAATATGTGCTAGTTTGTCACTATTTTCTTTCATTCCAGGTACCCAGGTTTTCAAACCTAAGAGTTCAAAGCAGAAAGTGAAAGCACTTGTAGCTGAAGTGAGCTCATAAAATAATCATTCCTGTACAATCTGCATCCCACAGTTCACAGCAATTTGTATGTAATCCTTTGTTTATACCTGTTAGATACAATGCACCTAGAAGAGCCTTTATATCTTGTTCAGTGGGGTCTTTGCAGTCCCATTCTCTTGAATATTGGACTTCAGCTCTTTTACTATTCTGGATGTAACAGTTTGTATTTTCAACAAAGTTGTCAATCATCCAATCAGTAATAAATAGGTAGAATGTATCAGTTTATTTTTCCGTAATTTCAGCACTTGCTTTTGGACCTGGCAAAACTTTTAGGATGTTCTTGGCCTTGGTTTTAGAAGGAGGAAGCAGTTCACTTCTCCAAATAGTTTATCTTTTCCTACATAAAATTTGTAATCATCTGCTTGTTGTCTCCCCTCTTCAACCGGGGGGGGGGGGGGGGGGGGGGGGGGGGGGGGGGGAGAGGTCATCTGTTTCCTCTTAATTGTTCAGAGTCAGTGCTGTGGTTTCTTCTTCAATAACTTCCTCTTCAGACTCAGATTAACATGAATCTGATGATTCTTGTAATTTTTCTGACAATTCTCACAATACTTTCATAGTCTTCAACACATACAATTAGATGGTCCCTGTCAAATGCCCTCTTTCTGCATTTCCACACCTTTAATGAGACCTAATGAAGCATGATTTTATAAAAGTAATATATTGCAGCAAATCAATATCCAAGATTGTAAAAAGTAATAAAAATTGCATATGGAAACTTTGATTCAGTTCAAATATTGATTGTATCTAATATAACAAAAGACTGCCTTGACGCATAAGAAAAACAAAAATGTAGAAAACACTTTAATCACAAGGCACGTAGCGGCAAACACACCACAAATGCAACACTCATATTTCAAACTACGTTAGCAACCAAACTGCTAAAAGCATGAATTGCACAAATATAGTAAGTGGTGACATCTGTTGAGAATAACAAATGCGTATCTAGATGTGGTCACAACTGTAATGCTATCTGTGATACAATTAGGAAACTAAATCTTGCGGTTAACTGCCACAAGCGCACCAATTGAAGGGTGAATCAGTTTTACTGCACCAACCAACTGAACACCCATAAATATGATAGTGATTTTGTCTGACTCAGATTTTATTGTTATACGTTACATCTGAATAGCAGTTACAGTTATTCTTAATCTTTTTCATGACTTGAGATACAGGTTGTAGATGTGCACAGGTGTATAATGAAAGTTTCCAGACTAATACTGAAAGCAGATTTTTTTAAAAAGAAATCCCACAGGTAAAATTTGTGACAAAAGAAGTGATGTTTCCATGAATCAGTTTTGCGGTAGTGTTCATAATACCATGTTAATTGCTGCCAACAAATGTTCTGTGCCTTTTGTAAATTTTTCTTTGGATCAGGTATCTTCATTCCACTGCTCAGATGTGTGTTCTTCATGCTATAATTTACACCATTGGCTTACACAACATGAATATTTTGCACATTATCAGCTTTTCTTGTTCATATTTAACATTAGTAGCAATACGACACAGCTGTTCAGGAAATCATTTTGTGGTGTCACTTTCTCCACTTGCACCATGAACACCATGTACACTACTTTTAAGAACTATAGCTATACTTTGTCATATAACTAAGTTACTTCCCAGTTCTGTCAGGTTTACAGTTCTTTTTATTGAATAATAAAATTTCATTAAAAGGATTAGATTTTAACATGCTGCTTTTCATCTCACACCATCATGGCATTTGATCAATTACTGGTTTGTGAGTAACTATTGTGTGTGTGATAACTGTGTGTGACTATTCTATTCATGAATGTAATTTAATAACATACAACTGGGAATTTAACCAGTACTGATGGGAAGCGTGCATCAAGAGGCACTTCTGGTGCAGCATGCCTCAGGAGACACACTGGAATAAACCACATCTAGAAATCATTATAGCCGTTTGTCCTCAATCGAAGGGTCTCCAAAACTTAGAGTAGGCTAAAAGTCTTGGCTCTAAATGAAGGTGTGACCTGTTCACCATGAAAAATCTTAGAGCTGAAACTTCCTGGCAGATTAAAACTGTGTGCCGGACCAAGACTCGAACTCGGGACCTTTGCCTTTCGCAGGAGAGCTTCTGTAAAGTTTGGAAGATAGGAGGCGAGGTACTGGCAGAAGTAAAGCTGTGAGGATGGGGCGTGAGTCGTGCCTGGGTAGCTCTGTTGGTAGAGCACTTGCCCGCGAAAGGCAAAGGTACCAAGTTCGAGTCTCAGTCCGGCACACAGTTTTAATCTGCCAGGAAGTTTCATATCAGCGCACACTCTGCTGCAGAGTGAAAATCTCATTCTGGAATCTTAGAGCTATTGATAAATTGACCTCTGGTTGGTCATTAGTATTACACAAATGATTATAGTTTCATGGGACTCTTTATTGAAATAGGTGACTGATGGTAACATTGTGTGTCAGCCATCTTATTCATCGCTGTGTAAGCAGCAGGCAATGTAAATGGACAGTTATTTCTTCTCCAACCAATTATGAGGTATGTTATGTCATTCAATACCTGAAAGCTGAAGGAACAGTGGAGAAAAAATTCATTGTAGTGTGGTATTTGTATGATGATGGGATTGTATGACTTGTATGGGAATGGTGCAGAGAATTCAAGGCTGGTAACGCAGATTGCACAGATGTGCTTGATGAAAGTGATCAAGAAAGACATTCAGACATAAGTGATAAACTTTCACAAAATTCATGTCTTAATTTCTGTCCTTTCTAAAAATGTGACTAATTTCGAGCCTAGCCCTTTAACATTGTCACAGAGGACTTTGGTTATTGTAAATTGTGTAGAGTGGGTACCAAAATGTCTAATGTTCACAAAACAAAGAATGTTATCGCCCTTGACAGCCTGGAACTGTATACGACATGCCTTACTCAGGCTGCCCAAGGCTACTACTGCAGTGGGTGATCGCTACCTACTGATTATGGCTCTGGGGAATCCTGACAGCAACGCCACCATGTTGAACAATCCTTTTCATGCAGCCACAGGACATTGTGTTATGACTCAAACTGTGTGCAATAGGCTGCATGATGTGCAACTTCACTCCTGACGTCCATCTTCGCAACCACGACACCATACAGGGCAGTACAGATGGGCCCAGTGACATGCCAAATGGACCACTCAGGATTGGCATCATGTTCTCTTCATCAATGAGTGTCGTGTATGCCTTCAACCAGACAATTGTCTTGAGACATGTCTGGAGGCAACCCGGTCAGGTTAACGCCTTAGCCACACTGTCCAGTGAGTACAGCGAGGTGGAGGTTCGCTTCAGTTTTGGTGTGGCATTATGAGTATTAGAGGTATCAGTGTGTACAGCACTCTGGACTACCACCTGTCAAGGTCTCACTGTAGGTACAACTTGCAATGTGTGGTTTTCATGAGCAATAAGAAAGGGCAGAAATGATGTTTATGGCAATCTAAATTCCAATTTACTGTAAATGGTCTGGAACTCTCAGAACCAACGTAATGCGAAACTGTTTTGATGTATGTATTTCACGTAAGGCTCCTGTAAGTATTAACAGAATTGCTTTCATTTCTGAAATGATTGTAGTGCATGATGCAGGATTGTAAGTAGTTTGAGATGTTTTCACCATCCACAAATCAGGATAATTTAGTTTCTTCAATTGTACTGCAGTATTTTACTGAAACCACATAACCTTTGTGGCTGTATGTTAAATAGCACTGTCCTCCTTTAAGTCAGCCTTTTCACTTACATCCACATTTCACAAGCTACTGTATGGTTGTATGGGAGTGGGTGCATAATGTACCATTGTGTCAATTTTTGTCACTCTCACGATCGCATTTACTATATCGGTATGTCATGTTACCCATTATTGTATTAATGAAATACGAATTTACAATTTTGGCTGAACTTGCTATGCACCACCAAAGAAATAGCTTATACTTTAGTCTCTATGACATACCAAAAACATGAATACATCTCTGCAGTTATATTTTTTGAATATAAAATTTAAAATGAAGACAATTCAGCCTAATTCAAGGGGAGACAAACAGTTATGTAATGGGAAACTGTTTAAATACAATCCATACAAATTTTAGTTCTGTCACTTGTTTTCATACTAACATTTAGTAAATGCAGCCATTTGGAGCCACATATTGGCATGGGCAACTGCTGTGCATGGCTAGATTTGTAAAATAACTCTGCCTTGTGCTACCTCTACTGCTTGACACTGATCAGTACACTGCTTCACCCAACAGTCACAGCAACTCAGTGAGTGCTGTTAACACTGCCAACACATATTGGTATAGTTCAGAGAATTTATGAGATTGCATGACATGCCAAACTTTTGAAACACATTTTCCTCTCCAGTTTCTTAAGAGCAGGTTTGTTGCTGTGTGTGATGAAAATTTTAGCATCATATCTGTAACTTGCCATTTCAAGGCAGCCTCTGTCTTACAATGTCATGCAAAACTATCATACTGAATGTCAAAGCAAAGTTTTCATAGTTATCAGAACAAGTCTTTGTACTTCAAAGCATAGCTAAGTGCCCATTTTGTTTAACTATTTGTCAGTATGTATTTTGATGTGAAGTTATCCATCAGCAAGAGAACACATAAATCATGCAGTTGTTATTTGATTGTTTTAATGAAATACTTAGTACCTGAGTATTATTCACTGAATGTATAGTTCATTTTAAGAGACTATGTACAAAATTGTGACTAAGTTACTGCTTACCAACTGAGCTGAAATGCCTCCAAACACTATTCTAGGTCTGGAAATTATTTTGCCAACATTCTTCATATCCAAGTTAAATAAAAATCCTGCATTTACATAAGCATGTGCATTTTGAGCTCTAGGCATAATCTGAAAGCAGAATTTTATTAAAATGACATGTATATTACATAATGAGAAGCTAAAACTACATTTTATGTGCACAGAACAGAGCTTTCAGACAATATGCTTGTAATTTACATTCAACAGCAGCTCTGCTTCAATTACATAAAAACATTCAATGAGTTTTGGCCCCTAGGCCACACAAAGATCATAAACATGTGTGATTTGTCAGAATTGCTCATTACTCTACAATGGCCTTGAGACCAAAATAGGAACACCTTTAGTATATCAGTGGTTATACGATTAGATAATTTAAATGGCATTATGACACTGCCCTCTGCTTACATTTATAATATTGTCTCATTTGTCAAGTCATACCTGTTAAACAATGACTGCACACTAAAATTCAATGGAGATATTCATAACTATGCAACAAGGCAGCAATGTGACCTACATATGATTCAGTCCAGAACTACCTGCTACCAAAAAAGCGTTTTAAATGTTGGGATAAAAATGTATAATAATTTACCAAATGAAATCAAAGCAACAAATAACCCAAGAGCCTTCACACGTAAGTTGAAAAAATATCTCTTGGACCATTGCTTTTATGCAGTTTACCATTTTTTTGAAAGGGGTTAAAATTGTAAACAATTTTATGATACATGTTCAATTAGGTCTGAAAATTATATACTGTGCATGTCTATGAAATACACTGGACTACTTTACTATTACATTTGTATTGGCTGTTTGTATTTTACCATACAACATTTGTATTTACTTTTTGTTAAAGATAGCTAACTTCCTCATTGCAAAATAATGTAAAATCTATTTATTAAAAATTACTTGCAAGTATGTTCTCTTGACCTGTCCAATGTCATATGTACAGCTGTACAATACTATGATTGCCTGGACCAATAAAAATACAATACAATACAATACAATGTGTTTTCAGCATTTGTAAGCATTTTCTTCTGGTACTGCTTCCATACTTTCCATGAAAGAACCTGGTTGTAGTCTTCAGAAATCAAATTTGACACCAGTAACAAAGAAATTTCCCTCCTTTGTAGTACCATATTGTTAGGTACTAGTAACCTAATAGTTCTGATGAAGGAAGTCCTTGCATGTGTGCTGATCTTGCAGACATTTACAAGGGTCTTATTACTGCAGATTACTTAAGCTGTCCAACTATTAAATTAGTGGCAGGAGAAGAATTTCTTCCTACAACTGAGGCAGTAGCCATAGCTGCTGGTTTTTGGTGTGACAAATTTACTTCTAATTCTACAATGTGTGATTTAGCCTGTGTATGTATAAATTGTATGTACCAGTGTGATATTTAAGATTTATTCAATACACTTAGATTTAGCTCAAAAAAAAAAAACTTCACTAATTTTTACTTTCACATATCTGAAATTCTTTTATTGACAACTGTAGCCTGATATTTTGTTGTATGAACAAATGAGGTACACAGAAATGAAATTTGAAAACCTTCCCTTAGCTACAGCATTTTTATGATTAATACTTACATTTTGTTTCAATTATGCATCTTTACATGCTTGCCAGTACATGGTATTTTAATTACCTTTACAGGGTCACATAATTAAGGGTCATATCATTAAACATCAAGCACAAAGAATGAATTCTTCTGTACTGTAGGACATTTGTTTCACTGAATGTCTCAAGGAAATCATCATTTGAGTTATTTTGTTTTTCAGTTCTAGTTCAAATTTAACCAGTAATCTAAGATTATACAGTTTTAAAAAGCATCAGAAACAGTTGATTTTTCAGGAATTGCAGTAACAGTGAACAAAGGAAAACAAATTAATTTTTTCTTCTTTTGTTTTAGATATTTGGAAGGTGTTACAGTTATGATGAGTGAGGTCAAATATTTTATCCAAATGACTTCTTCCTATCAGAAGTAATGGTTAAAACCAATTTCTGTACCAAAAGTGCTCTTAGTTTAGGTATTTAAATAAATTCCAGAAAGCAAAGCGAAGATTTAACAGTGAGTGCAGAAATGAAAAATGCCTTCAACTGCTTGGAGGAGAACCTTAAAAAGTTATGGTTTCAATACATAGTTAGTTTCATCTAAATCTTCGAAACGTTCTAACCTCTGTCTGAACTGTTCATCATCCATGTTTCACTTCCATACATGGCTACACTCCATAAAAATACTTTCAGGAAAGGCTTCCCGACAGATTTATACTGCATAATAACAAATTTCCTCTTCTTCAGAAACACTTTCATTGCCATTGCAAGTCTAGCTTTTCTATCCTCCCTACTTCATTAATCAGCAGCTATTTTGCTTCCCAAATAGCAGAACTCATTTACTACTTAAAGCATTTTATTTCTTAATCTAATTCCCTCAGCATTGCCTGATTTAATTTGACTCCATTTCATTACCCTCATTTTGCTTTTGTTAATGTTCATCTTATATCCTCCTTTCAAGACACTGTCCAATCTGTTCAACTGCTCTTCCAGATCCTTTGCTGTGTGTGTGACAAAATTACAATTGTGTCTATAAACTTCAAAGTTTTTATTTCCTCTCCATGGATCTTAATACCTTCTCCAAACTTTTCTTTTGTTTCTTTTACTGCTTGCTCAATAGACAGACTGAATAACTTTTGAATACATTATGGGCACAACAGTGATCAATGTCTTATAAATAATTACTATTAAAAACAGTCTTGATCACTAATTTATTTAACAAGGTGACCGGTTTCAACCACTACTGTGGTCATCTTCAGACCATTGAGTAGGAACCTCTTTCCTTGAAGAATCACTTCTTCAAGGAAAGAGGTTCCTACTCAATGGTCTGAAGATGACCACAGTAGTGGTTGAAACCGGTCACCTTGTTAAATAAATTAGTGATCAAGACTGTTTTTAATAGTAATTAGACTGAATAACATTGGGGATAGTCTACAACCCTGTCTCACTCCCCAACCACTGCTTCCTTGTCATGCTCCTCAACTATTGCCATCTAGTTTCTGTACAAATCATAAATTGCCTTTTGCTCTCTGCAAGTGCCATATGATATTGGAAACTCACCTTGTAGGTTTTTAAGAAATAATTATCATCATAGGGCTGCAAAGTAATGCTCTTTATAATCTTCTGCTTCATGTCAACTTCCAAATACTCCAGTGGACTGACAGTCTGTGCTCCAGTCTTGTCAACTATGAAGATAAGTTGAAACATTAACAGTTCTTGTCTATTGATTAAAATAAAACTACTTAATTTCTGAACATTTGTTTGTCACACTGAGTAACATTTTAAACAGTTTTGGAATTATTAGTAAAAATAGCATGAATTTTACACTAAGTTTAATGTATGACGTGCACCTACTTATATCAATTTTTGCATCAACAGCCTCCAACATCAGGAAAATATCTGATGGAAATTCTGGGTGCTCATGTTTTAATATGAGATTTCCAGCAATAGTTCCAGCCTGAAACAGATAAACCAACATTTAACATTTCTGTACTTCTACAAATAGTAGTTGGCACAAAGGTTACCATTCTTACATTTCGGACTGGAACGTTTGCAACCAAATCTATATGATCTGCCAACACTTTCGTGTAGCTGAAGTTTTTATTAGTCTTTGAAATATTGTAAAATAATTCCATAGCTTCTGTTAGAGTCATGTTTCCTCCAATAATCAGTTGAGAATTGATGCTGTGTCCTTTGAGCTCCGAGACATCACTAATGTCTATGAATATTTCAATGTCAGGATCTCTCCGATACACACCTGTAAATTAAGATACCTGAAATGTAAATTCTAAGTATTGCTATGAAGTTCAACTAATACACATGAGGTCTTTGTGATGTTACTATAATTTAGATCAGGCATTTTTAATTTGATTTAAAATTGCAAATGTCAATCTTTCGACATAGCTGCATTTTGGTAGTTATTTTTACTGTACTTCATACATTGTCCACCATTGGCAGTATCTATACTGCCAGAGACCAATACTTAACTATAGTGCCATTTCATGCTTGTGTATGTTTTTTTATGTGATTATCATGTGACTTGGCTTATACATATTGCTCTTTAGTGTATGCCAATTGTGATATTTTGTGATTATGCAGTAATAAATGTTCTATATGTATGAATATGTTCAGAAAAAATACCATGTGCTGATTGGATTTACAAAGTTCCCATTGGCAGTGGCTGTACAATTAAGAATTATTTGAGTCGCACATTATCTAATGCTACTTTTAATTTGTATAGTTTCTCCTAGAAGAACAAAGAACTGACATTTAAGAATCCTAGTGAAATGACTTTAGATGTGCATTCATTTAAAATACTGGGATGTTTCATTACTATGTGAAAATTTCTATTTCTCCAAATTTTTAGTAAGCCACCTCTTTCAGCAATACATAGAACTAATAGGTACTTATTCAAGTCAGTGGCTGTGTAGTTTTATTCCTGCAAGTGTGTTCCAAATAAAGATAGGTTCATACCATTCACATTCAGATGTTTTTTAAAGTTTTTGTAAATTTCGTCCAGTCCTATGAAAACTTTCTGATTTACCACATTTTCACTTATGAACACCTGAACATTCAAATTTATCAGGCTGTTCTATGCTGTTTCACAGTGTGCCTTGCGATTTGTGTGTTTTGCGTTTTGCGTGTTTTGCGTTTTGAGGACTTTTTGGTTGGTTTTCAGAAGCACAAATCTGATTTTACCAGACTTTTCCCAAATATGTAACAACAGTAAGTTCTGCATTTTTCAATAATTTCTTAAGGTACATCTACTCCTATACTGTGCAAATCACTGAGGTGCATGGCAAAGGGTTATGAGGAATTTTTCTTGTTCCATTCATGCATAGAACTTGAAAAAAGAATTGTTTGAATGCCTCTGTGCGCTTGCAGTAATTATTCTAATGCGATCTTCACAATCCCTGTGGAAGTGATACGTAGAGGGTATATTCCTAGAGTAATTATTTTAAACTGGTTCTTGAAACTTTGTTAACAGACTTTCTAGGGATAATTTACACCTATATTTAAGACTCTTCCAGTTCGGTTCCTTCATCTCTATTGCTCTCCTGCAGATTAAACAAACCTGTGACCATTTGCACCCCCTGTTAGTCATATCTGGTATAGGTCCCACACATTTTAGCAGTATTCTAGAATCAGTTGTATGAGTGATTTGCAAACAATCTCCTTTGTAGACCGACTGCACATCCCAGTATTCTACTAATAAACTGAAGTTTACCACATGCTTAATCCATGACAATGTGTATTGTTATTTTATTTCATATCCCTACAATGTGTTAACACCCAGGTATTTGTATGAGTTGTTTCATTCTAATGGTGACATATTAATCATCGGATACTACACTTTTTAGTTTTGTGAGCTTCAAAACTTGCATTTCTAAACATTTAAAGCAAGTTCCCAATCTGTGCACCGTCTCAACAGCTTATAAAGATGTGACTGAATATTTATGCAGCTTCTTTCAGGTAGTACATTATAGATAAATATCATCTACAAGAAACCTTGTTTTATTATTAATATTCCCTGCAAGGTCATTAATATACAACAAACAGCAAGAGTAAACAACAACACTTACCTGTGACACACCTGAAATTACTTCTACCTCTGACACTGATTCCTGTAATCTTACCCTCCCTCATTTCATTTGTTTATTGTCACTCATTTCAAGATGAACGCTTTTAATAAGCTTCAAGAGTCGGGCTTGCAGATTGGACAAACTGTGCCGTCTTGTATGCCCGCTCCCTGTGCACCGTGTGCTGCAAGTGGCCACTGCCCCACGCAGGCCTCGGGTGACGCACTGTTCACTGCTACTGCACTTCCTAAGGCATCCTGCTGTGTTTGCACTGATCTCCATCTGCTGGTACTGCCCCAACATGTGTCACCCGGCAGGTTTCTTGAGCTACCTGCTTTGTAGAAACATAACCCAAAGACTTAGTTTGCCTTAGTGGATAACATACTGGACATCCACAGCATTTTGGAAGACACCCGTTTTGTCTGCCCAGTGAGCCACCTCCACACTCTTATGAACCACATCAGTGACTTGCTTCACCTACCGCCTGCCTCGCACAAATATTTGACAGTGAAAGCACTGCTTATCCAGCATCTTTCTCACCCTCTGGTGGAAGCTATCCACCACATTATTCATGAAGAGCACCTCGACGACCACACTCTTAACGCAGCTTTGGCAGCTGCATACGTGCATTAACTGATGATTAAACATTACGTGATACCATTCTGTGTACACTGGATGGTCAAGATACCTTTGGATCTGCAACTTCATCTACCATCTCAAGTCGTCAACCCACTAGAGGTTTGTTTACATGTGGTGGATCAGGCTTTTGCTATCATTTGTCACCGACACTGCCTGTCACGAATGCCATCTCCATCAGCCTCAAGTGGCATGCCTGTACCTCCAGTTTTGCACTCTGCTGGCAGAGGTCAGTGCACTCACTGCAGTGCCTTAGTGGCCAGTCAGGAGCTGCCACCTAGCAGTCTACAGAAGGTACTGCCAACAGGCTGCCAACCATGCACAAGCAGCCACCCGATTGGCTACTGGCCCTGACGTAGTCAGCTGCAGTCCCCTCCCACACGATACCACCCTGCCAACCGGCCTATCGACTGTGCTGGTTCCATGCTTCTTACAGGGACTCCGCCCGCAATCCTCCCACCTTGTGCTTCCCAAAATGAGACCGGCAGGCACATTTAGGTGCCATGTACTGCCACGTTCCTTCACGGCATCTATAGTCCAATGCTGCACCACTCACTCCAGCGACAACACCTCTATGCCAGACATGTCAACTGGCATCTGCTTTCTCGTCAATGCTGGTGCCAATGTTAGCATAATCCTGGCCAAGTACGCTGCTGATGTACTATCACCTCCTACCCTTGCCTTGATCACTGCCATTCATTCTCCTTTTGCAGTTGATGGCTCCATCAAGATGTCACTTCACCTATAACCGGTTCACACTTACCCTTGGAGCTTCCACATTGCTGACGTGGATGAACCTGTGATCGAGTTGGATTTTCTACACAATTATGAACTTCCACTAGACCTGCAGGCCACCACACTCCACCACGTGTCTGGCTCTACAGTTCCGTGCTCACACAAGTTCAGCAAGACTTCACACTCTGCCTCCTTTGCTATGCTTTCCACACGTGCATCCCTGATCAAGTGCATTACTCTCTAACCTGTCCAACATGTGATCACAAATCAATGAACTCCACAACAAGAGTGACACTATACACCTGCATTGCTTCTCTGCTGAACTGTCAAATGCATGGGATACCACACACCGCCTATCTTCAGAACCGCAACGAGGCTGTCCATCACACACCTCTACAGTGTCTTCTCACCAATCTGCTTCTGTGTTGGGCATTCCACCTCCTGTTTTCTCACCACCACAGATGAATCTACAAGATGCATCTGCCTGCTCAACTCCTACTTCGCTTCTTCCATTGCTGACTTCAGTCGATGCCCCACCTATGCTGCCCTGGTTCACCAAGCACAGTGAACTGACTGCCTCTTAACCCATATTGCTCACCCTCATATGCAAATATCAGCCATTAGTAATGGCACTTGTCATAGAATTCACACCACCAGCAGCCTACCTGTTCATTATAAGGGCAGGCACCTTAATGCTACCGAACTTCTGCGTGTGAAGGAGACCATTCAGGATCTGTTGGCTTTGGGCATCCTCCACACCTCCAATAGCAACTGGTCTTCACCTATTCACCTTGTTTCCAGAAAGGATGGCAGCTTATGCATGCCGACAGCAGTATAAGACGATAGACGATTCATTCCCCCTCCTTTCCCTTAATAACTGAGTCATGTCTATGCCCAGTCAAATCAGCCCTGATTTGTAATTTTGTTTTGTTGAAACAGTGTGAATATAAATACATTTATTTTATGGATCACATAAGCAATATGTTATATACATACAGGAACACCTTAATGTCATACCAGTTATCTTTGATTTTATTTAATTACTGATATCAATTAACTGTTGTCTTCTAGCATGGGAAACTCATCAGTTAACTGCTTGTAATTTCATGTCCAACAGCAGAGAGAAAATTTCTTGAGTTCACTACATTTTTGGCACTAAGCGCAGGGTGACATTGATAATTTTTACATGTTATCTTATGTCCCAAAATAATTTTTAGAGTTCACAACAATATGGGACCTGGAATAAAGCCTTGTGGTACTCTGATTTCCACTTTTTTGCATCTGATACCAAATTTGTTTTGTTGTTGGAGGGAGCCAACATTAGTCCTACAATCTACATTCTGTTTTGTAGGTATGATTCAAACAACTTTTTCACTATCCCCTTTAATACCTAATGCATCTAATTTTTCTAAATGAATGTGATGACTGACACTATAAAATGCCTTTGAGATATCTAAATTTACTCCTATTTCAATATTGCCTTTCATTAGGTTTCTGATTATTTGTTCAGTGTAGCACATCACTACAGTTTCTGTTTTTCCTGCCTGGAAACCATACTGATTATTGTTTAGCGAATTATTGTAATTTAGATATTAGTTGAGTCTGTACTTCAATTTTTCTAATATTTTGTAAAATGCTGGATAAAGTTATAATGGCCAATAGTTTTCTATTATACACTTTTCACCATTTTAAAATAACACCTTCACTTTTGAGATTTTCAGACTTTCCAGAAACATTCCTTCACTAAATGGTAAGTTGACTGTGTGTGCCAAGGGCCTTGCTATTTGTGGAGCTATCATTGTTATGACAAACACTGGCTCCTCACCTATTTCCAATATTTTAAATTTCAAGCTTTTTCTCTTAGAACTTCATGCTTATTGGATCTACCCTCAGACTAAAAGTAGCTTTTGAAATTTCTGGTTTTCCCTTATTGGTAAATTTACGACTTTAAGTAGCATTTATGAAATTGTTTACATCATTTGGTGACTTATTTTAATGTTGACATTGTGTGTTTTTCAAAATGATGTCCTGGTCTTTGCATCTCTTCCCTGTTTCAGCCTTCACAATACCCCATATAGTTTTTGTTTTCTTAAGACAGATATAGCCCTATTATAGGGAAGCAATGCAATTTTTATAGGAATGAAGTGCCATGGAAATCTGTACTGCCAGGCTATGTTACATAATATTGTCCACACTTAGGATATATCATGTGTTTCATTACGAACTTCCCCTGTGTTTCTTTAAAGCATTTATTGAATTAAATTAAGTTAGTGAAATGTCAACAGTTTCACTTATTTGGAATGACATGACCATGTTATGAAATCTAACTTCAACATCTTGACAGTTAGCTGATAAAATTTTTCAGTTTCCTTAATGTGTAAATGGTTTAGTTCCATTTTAGATTACTGTATATAAAAACCCTGAACATATTATTGGCCTATCATTCTCTATTTCTGATTTTGATATTTTGCCAAAGTTAAAGGTATGTGACAATTTATTGTCTTACTGTCCAAGATGATGAATTTTACCAGTTCTTATATATTCTGTGCTACAAGATGTGTGTACTTAAGATAACCACAACAGAATTTTATTTGTAACATTACCATACTGAAAATGTAATAGGTCACACCAATGGGACAAAATTGTTATTTATGTTTGTACATGTGGAGCACTATGAATCATCAATGCACAGCACAGCACCTTTCAGATCTGTGTGTGGTTTGGGCAAACTAGTAACTAGTTAACAGAAGAACATCCATTGCAGGCATGGGGGAGGGGAGAGAGAAATTTTGTGGGATTTAAAGCTTAGTTTCATCTAAATATGTTGCTCCACTAAGGAACTGAGTCATACTGTTTTGCACATAAAATTTACTCACCATGACCTGTGTTACCAGCTACAAGCATGTACTTTTTATTTGATTTGCTCTCCAGTATACTGAAAATACTGTTGATTGTTTCAACTTTGTACCATTCCGTTGAATGCAGCTCTACGTGTAACGATGAAGGCACTGTTTGAGTGCAGACCCCATTTTCGACAGTGCAAAGTTTCTTGCATGGTTTTCCATTCTTTTTGCAAATTTTTTCTGCAAAGTCCTGCAACAAAGGAATTTTATTGGGAACTACGTTCTGTGAGCTGTACATTTGATTTACTATGTGAAATATGATTATACTTGATTATACTCCTGTATAAATTCATCAAGCAGTCACGAAACCAATATGGAGAACTGCTCAAGAAACTGACATTTTGCAAGATGGATTTTGGAAGTAATGGAGGAGGGGATGAACAAATAATGACTAAGATAAAATCACAAAGAATTTTATGACAAAGTAACAAATATACAGTAATATATTTATAAAGGAAAAGTACATACAATACTGAGAGAAATATTAATGCAATCTGGGAAGCACAAAACTGCTGTCATGACACTACTAACAATTTATAAAATCCTAAGTATGATTAACATACTCTAATGCTCTAAATTATTCCTGTCATCTCTCACTAATTTGAAGATTTGAGAATTATTATAATACCTCTATATCAGGAATCTTTTGCTTGAGCTCTGCTGTAGCATCTGTACATAAGGATTTGAAGGCATCTAGTATTGGTCGGTATCCAGTGCAACGGCATATATTACCACCAAAAGAATTTTCAACATCCTCCATTGTTACATCTCTCCCACTCTGGAGCAAACTGTTGAAAACATTGAAGTGGTTCATGTCAGACATTTAAAAACTTATCTTTTCAATTCATCACTTCTTTATTTCACCTCATTCACTCTCATACAATGGAAACTAAGCATATATGGTTTAGTAAGTGAAATTAAGAGTTTTCTATGCTGTTTGCCCTTGTAAATCATGAAAGAAAGCCTTTAGGGTGTGAAACATTAAATGCTATATTAATAAGCAGAAGCCATCATATGGAAAGAGATGGGGAAAAGTAGATTACAATGATAATATTGATTAACAAAATTTACAATTCCATTTGTGTTCAATATCTTTCAAAATTTGCAAATCTTGTGTCCAGTAAGAGAGCCACTAAAAAGTTTTTTAGACACATACAATATTTTTATATCCTCAGTCATGTTTTCTTTGTAAATAATGTGAGCATACAGAAAAAAAAATCACAAGACAATTTGCTTATTTGTTAGTTTAGAAAAGGAATAGACAATGTTATAAAAATGTGTCACCAGTGCTTTGCATCAAATAGTTGGGCAATCTTCATGTAGTTTTTCATGTGAAAGTTATTGTTTAGCTTTCAGAAAGAAGAGTCTAGTCTTGTTGATGTGGAGTGGGGTCTTGTTTCATTTCTCAACCTAATTACTAGGTCCTCTGTGTGTAATGTGAATGTAATTTTTGAGAACTTTTAACATTGCAGCACATCAGCAATTGTGAATAATTTAATGATTATAAAGAATCTGCCTCGATTGCAAATAGAAACCGGATGTTGACCTAGGTTTCAGCACAGATAACCACGCCTTCTTCGGAACACACTAAAACTACAAACTGCCTAAAGAGACATGGTCCAACATTAATACAGAATGCCTACAAGGGCAAAAGACTCACATAAAATGTAAGTTCTTTATAGTTGGCATTGTCAGTCTTGTTCCTTAGTCATGGGAAATCAATTGGTAAGTTTTCCCTAATGACAACTTCAGTTTCTGAAGATGGGTTCCCATTTTTTTTCTGGCGATGTCCCACATACTGAAGTTTCTTTATTTCTACCTCATTCCCATATGGTTTGGATGCCACAACTTCATTACAGTCTTTGCACTCTCCTTCAAAGTACATCATGTACTGGACAACATAACATAGCTCTGAGCATTGAAAAAGTTTCATTCCTGCTACTTCCTGGCTTCACTTTTAACACTGAAATAGGCTTAATGCTACACATAAAGTCTCTTCCCAAAAGAAACTGAACAAAGCAAAGAATAAATATGATGCTAAAAATAAGGACAGTAAAGATTTTAAAATAATAGCTATTTCTATTTTATCCCATGTTATGGGGAACCACGTATTATGTGAAAAAAGGCAAGAGTGAAGGAATGACATTAGAAACAAACTTAGGAATAGCTGCAGCCTTCATGTCCTATTAAATCTGAGAAAAGCAGCACATTGCTTAGTCCCAATATTAGATTTATGGCATATGCTCCACTGCAGTTAAAACTTTACATTAGGAGCTGCAGTTAACATTGCTTCCTCTACTGCAGCCGAAATATGATCATATAGTTTTAATAGGACATGAAGAAAATGACACTATATTTACAAGATTTGCAGATCAACTATAGCTCTGCATCTCTCCTAGTTTGTTTCTAATTTCATGCCTTCACTCTTCCCTTTCGGCACATAATACCTATTTCTCCATAACATGGGATAAAATAGAAATAGCTATTATTTTAAAATCTTTACTTTCATTATTATGAGCATTATATTTATTCCTTACCTTGTTCAGTTTCTTTTGGGAAGGAACTTTTTTAGGTGTAGCATTAAACCTATTTAAGTTAGGACATGAACACAAATTTGTTTCTTCACTGTTTCCACAATTTTTCCTCCAAACAAAATGGCATTTGGATCCTATTATTTTGCCTGGGCAGTTTATAATTTTAATTCCACTATTATTAGCAAAACTAGTCACGTTTTCACAGTGAGAATACCACACAAACAACGTGTATTAACAAGTACACAGGCCGATACAAGTAAATGTAGTATACTATAAAGCCAAGCAATGCTAGGCTAACCAACACAAAAAATCTCAAGATGTTATTTTATATGAATAGCAACAAATTTGGAAGGACCAGTAGAAAACTTGAAAATTTTCCAGACAACACTTCAGCCTTGTTTGTGTTTACCAGAAATTCTTGCCTGACCAATTAATTTTTAAAAAATTAATCTAGTGGTGATACAAACAAGGTCTAAACACCATTTACAATTAAATTCTAGAGCTTTGCAACAAAAATTTTGAATTTCCATCCTGTTCCACCTGAAGTGTGCAGTTCAAGAGTCATTTTCTTCCTAAGAAGATGCATTTATGTTCTCTGAAATGTTACAAGATTTTTTTTACATCAGACTATGAACAGTAGTATACACTGACCTGTACATGTTCATTACCATCCCAGGGGAACAGTACCCACACTGAGTAGCATTGAATGCAGCCAGAGTTTTCTGCACTGTATTGTAACCAATTTTTGCATTTCCAATTCCCTCAATTGTTGTTACAGCACAATTATGGCATGAAAATACTGGCATCAGACACTGAAAAGTTTTACATTCTTCACTGAACGATTAATTTTACACAGATATTACTACAATAGTTTTAGTAACAGAAGTAAGTGTAAATAGTTTATGATATTACATTTTTAAAATTAGAACTATTCAGATTTTTTACAGTCAATATTGGAGTACAAAAACTTGATTCATGCAACAGAATACTCACAGAGTTGATTGCAAAAGATTGCTCCTTTTTACTAACAGGATGTTTCTTTGTAAGCATGACAATGCATGCTCCACAACCACCTTCATGACACATTGCTTTTGTTCCTTTGAGGTTTGCATAGTCTCTTATGTAAGTATTGAGTGATGTATTTGGAGGAATTGAACTGTCCACTTTAAAATGAAATATAAGGCTGTTTTAATATTTTGATGGTATTAGAAAACAATGAAACTAAATACTAAAGAATGACATGAAATATCCATCAGGTGGTAAATTTATGCTGATTCCAATAACCTTACATATTAAAGGAAATCATGATTTTTAAAATATCTTTTCACTTCTGAAAATACATTGTCCTTACCTTCATACTGCTTTCCATTGATGGAAAATACTGCTTTTATCTCTGATCTGGAAGACAAATGTGGTTTTCAGTATCCTCAGTTTCATATTTCACAACAAAAGGTTGAGAAAAAGAATCACATAAGGTGGAAACAAAATTGGGCAACTGAAGAAATGTTTGTAGTCATTTGGGTCTTTGAAAATTAAGTGATATTTTTAGATATTGTTGCTATACACTTATTTTTCAAAACTTTTTCAGTACTATCCAACTTTTTCCAGTTGAAAAATGGTCGCAAAACACTATCTGAACTGTAAAGTTAAATATTCACTATAAATAAACTTCCAACAGTCAGCATAGCAACTTAAGTCTAAGAATTCAACTTTTGCACATGCAGCACATTTAACCAAGGGATGCAAGCAGGAGAAAGATAACAGACTGAACTCCTAAAACATGGAATACAAAAATATTAATCATTTTAACAACTCAAGCTTATCACTGCATCTTACTTTTCCCACACTTTTCTTGATAAGTTGCCTTAACTTCCTTAATACCCAGTTTTTGCTACCACCCATTTCATTTTCTTTTGTCAGTTGCATTTCAAATGAACAAAAAAAAAAAAGGCTTAAACTGGAAGGTTTCACATTTGAATTATTGTGAAATGGACAGACTTTCCAACTCTTGTTATTGCACACAGTGAATGGGAAACCTCAATTCAAAGAGTTTACTGTGAGCAGTTGTAAAACATATCACACACGTTAAGCAACTATTTTCTGTCATTCTCAATCATTGACAGATAACTGATTTTTGAAAATTGGCAACACTCAGTAGCTGAAATTTTCAGTAATTTTTCTTTTCATGTGAGGAACTATTTCAGCACTTAATTTCCTACATGCGGGCATCAGTGGCACCTTTTAAACTATCTGTGTCCATCATGATTGCCAATTTCATTGACTTTTCAGAATCACATTGTGATTAGGCAACCATATTCATCATACTTTGATGAGTGAACAAAACTGTTCAATCTGCAACTTCTGTTCAGTGCTTAAAGAATTACTCTTTTTGCTACACTTGCACTCCAGTACAAATATCATTGTCTTATGCTCACTAACAGTCAAGTGGAAAAATTTATTGTGTATACTTTAAGTATGATTTCCCATGAAGTTCAGATTGTAGCCTGCCATATAAAATATCAACTTTCCAGCCACAATAGCTAGTGACCATCAGCATATGCATTGTTACTGGACAACAACTAAATCTAATTCACTGCTTTCACTGTTGTCCCTACAATTTTGGAATGTAGCATGAAGTCAAATATCTGATTAGATTTCAGAACTGGAGGTGTTTGTTCTTCATGGATTGCAGTTTATTATTTGATTTCATTCACCCACATTGGCAAATTAGGAGGCAACTGCTTGTGAATTTGTGCAGGTCCCATAGAGCTTGGTGGCAGTCAGGACCTTGTGTTCTTTCAATGGCAGTGTTTGGCTATGTGGGATGGAAGCACTTTTGTGAGCACAGTTTGCTGGATATTTCTGGCAACCAACATCATGGGAAATTATGGAAGTTGATGGGCCAATTTATTATTTTTGCATCACCTTTAACTGTATATCTTCACCAAGTGTATTCTGACACTGTAAATTTATCATTTTGATCTGTGTGTGACACTACAGGCATTTTAGCCATCAGCTGGTATGTCAATCTGCCACTCTGATGTAGACTACTCAAACTCATCATATGAAGTACACAGATAATTGTGATGGTCCTCAGCAGATCTCTTAATTCTGTTGTTGCTTTGACATTAGCTCCTGTGTACTGTGTTGCCAACTTAACCATCTAGTGACTTTTATACACTGAGACAGAGCAGCACATAATTTTTGAATTCCCACCATAAACTATACTCTTCAACAGCACAGGTTGAGATTGTCAGAACTATACTTAGGCAATTTTGCACCCCTGTGAGCTGCAAAGTACCCATACCCCTACCCCTTCTCCTCCCCTCTTAATTGAACTGATTTTTCTATTTAGATTTGGCTAATTTATAATTTTGTGAGCATGTTTGCTAAGAATAAACCACAGTCAAACTGACACTCCATTGAAACACAAGAAGAATTACGGAGTCAAATGTTTAGCACTATATGCACTAGAGAGCTAATCATTTTAAAAGTTAATTAAAACACATACTCAAAAGTTCAAAAGCACAACAGTCTTTGTGGGGAAACAGCCTTAGGCCACTTGGGCTACACTGCTGTGTGAGTTACCCCCACAATTACCAACAACACAAAGTGGTGGAGGTATTAAATTTTTTTATGAAATCTTCTTCCCTGAGAAAGAACTTTGGCAGCTGTTAACCCATCAACTACAAGTACCAGAGGTAATGAGGTAGACAAGTTGAGTGTTCATATCAGATTAGCTAGCATGGTACACACTACAAGAATATGGATGATCATGACACGACTACTGCAGCTGATTGAGAGGAGTTCTCTTGACAAAGTTAGGTCATTGGTAAGTCTGGTGTGGTTGATACATAGTCATCACAGTATGATACTATCTTTGCATAAGTCCTGGAGGAATGTATGGCCCTTCTTGCAGGTTCCCTTGATTGCTCTAAGTTTTTGGAGAGTCACAGTAACATGCCATTCCAGATTCCAAGTTCGCAGAATTTGATGCCACAGTTTTAATCCCGTGCCTGGTACTCCAATGACTCCTGTTGCTTGTTTAGCTGGTTTGTCAGCTGTCAGTGAGCTCACTTCATGGAATACTCATATGGATTATTGTCCACATAAATGTTACTATCATTCCAGAGCTGTGGATGCCAACAGATCTTTAATGTTAGCACAGACTGATGTAGCCAATGGTTGGCACACTACTTGTATTCTGGAGGATGCCAGTTCAAATCTGTGTGTGGCCGTCCTGAAATCAGGGGTTCTGCGATTTCCTTAAATCATTCCAGGAAAGTTGGTTTTTTGGTTTTTTTGGTTTTAGGGCGCAAAACTGCTATGGTCATTAGCGCCCAGCCCGTGACTTAGGAAACAGTAAAAAACCGAAATTGAAAACCAGCAGCAATGGGAACAAAGTCATAAAATTGGAGATACTAAAAACAGAAGGAATGCTTAAAAATCCACTACAGAAAGGGGTTGGTTGTCCCCAAAAAAGACTTCAAATGACTGACGTCATTTCACTGTCACTAATAAACTGGAGAACGCGGTCGACTGAGCGCGTGTCATCTGCTACAATAGACGATAGATCAGGCGATAGCTGTAGACGGGAGCGTAACGGATTAAAATAGGGGCATTCAATTAAAAGGTGTCTTACCGTCCACAGCTGAGAGCAGTGGGGACAGAGTGGGGGAGGATCGCCGCTTAAAAGATGTCGATCGACTCCTATCCGGAGTCTAGCTAAAATCACCTCCTCCCGACGACGCGGTTGGGAGGAAGAGGTCCAAGCGCAAGGAAGGGCTTTCACTTCCCACAATTTATTATGGGGAAGTGTTGACCAATGCGCATGCCATAATTGAGCAACTTTGCGACATAAACCGCTCCGTAGATCGGTGAAGGGAAGCGACTGAATAGCTGGCCGAGGAAGAGAGACTGCAGCCTTGGCCGCTATATCGGCCGCCTCATTCCCACAGATACCAGCGTGTCCCGGGAGCCAGAGGAACGCCACCGAGACGCCCCCAGGTGGAGCAAGCGCAGACAGTCCTGAATCCGGTGGACCAGAGGGTGCACAGGGTAAAGAGTTTGGAGACTGAGGAGAGAGCTGAGAGAATCTGAGCAGATAATGTACTGTACCCGCCGATGGCGGCGGATGTAGTGGACAGCCTGGAGAACAGCGTAAAGCTCCGCAGTATACACCGAACACTGGTCGGGAAGCCGAAAGTGATTTGGGGTGTCGCCAACAATATAGGCACTCCCTACACCTAACGATGTTTTCGAGCTGTCGGTGTAAATAAATGTGGCGTCCGCCATTTGTGCACATAGAGCAGCAAACGCCCGACGAAAAACAAGTGAAGGGGTACCATCCTTGGGAAATCGACAAAGGTCACGGAGCAGGCAGATCCGGGGACAGAGCCAAGGCGGTGCTGTACCCCAAGTTGTCAAGAAGGTTTTAGGAAAGCGGAAGGAAAGAGAATGGAGCAGTTGACGGAAGCGGACTCCCAGGGGTAGTAGGGAGGAGGAGCGGCCTGCAAACCGTACATCAAAGGAGGCGTCGAAAAAAAGGTCATGGGCTGGATTAGCAGGCATGGAAGACAGATGGCTAGCATAACGACTTAGAAGGACTGCTCGCCGATTGGACAGCGGAGGTTCAGCAGTCTCAGCATAAAGGCTTTCCACAGGGCTAGTGTAAAAAGCTCCAGACACTAAACGTAATCCACGGTGGTGGATAGAGTCGAGACGCCGAAGAATAGACGGCGGAGCAGAGGAGTAGACTATGCTTCCATAATCCAATTTCGAGCGCACTAAGGCGCGATAGAGGCGAAGAAGGACCACTCGGTCCGCTCCCCAGGAGGTTCCATTCAGGACACGGAGGGTGTTAAGCGATCGCAGACAGCGAGCCGAAAGATAGGAAACGTGGGAGGACCAGCACAGTTTCCTGTCAAACATAAGACCCAAGAATTTAGCGACGTCTGAAAACGGAAGGTTGACAGGTCCTAGATGTAAGGAGGGCGGAAGAAACTCCTTACGTCGCCAAAAAGTAACACGAACGGTCTTACTGGGAGAGAAACGGAAGCCTGTTTCGATGCTCCAAGAGTGGAGGCGATCGAGACATCCTTGAAGACGTCGTTCAAGAAGGCTGGTCCGTTGAGAGCTGTAGTAGATCGCAAAATCATCCACAAAGAGGGAGCCCGAGACATCGGGAAGGAGACAGTCCATAATTGGATTTATGGCAATGGCAAACAGTACAACACTCAGCACGGAGCCCTGGGGTACCCCGTTTTCTTGGGAGAAAGTGCGGGAGAGAGTAGTGTTCACCCGCACCCTAAATGTGCGCTCTGCCATAAATTCGCGAAGAAAAAGGGGTAGCCGGCCTCGAAAGCCCCAAGAGGTGTGCGGAGGATGCCTGTCCTCCAACAGGTATCGTATGCTCGCTCCAGATCAAAAAATATTGCTACCGTTTGGCGTTTCCGGAGAAAATTGTTCATGATATAAGTGGAGAGAGCAACAAGATGGTCAACTGCAGAACGATGCTTTCGGATTCCGCATTGGGCAGGTGTTAAAAGACTGCGGGATTCCAGCCACCACGCTAAACGGTAATTCGCCATACGCTCCAAAACCTTGCAGACACTACTCGTGAGAGAAATGGGGCGATAGCTAGAGGGGAGATGTTTGTCCTTTCCAGGTTTCGGAACAGGAACGACGATAGCTTCCCGCCATCGTCTGGGAAAAGTACTGTCGGTCCAAATGCGATTATAAAGGCGAAGAAGGTAACGCAGACTATGGGTTGATAAATGCAGCAACATTTGGACGTGGATACCATCCGGTCCTGGGGCGGAGGAGCGAGAACAAGAGAGTGCATGTTGGAGTTCCCGCAAGGAGAAAACAGTATTGTAGCTTTCGCGATTTTGAGAGGAGAAAGCAAGATGTCGCATTTCCGCTGCACGTTTCTTCGGGAGAAACGCTGGCGGGTAATTTGAAGAGCTCGAAATCTCGGCAAAGTGCTGATCCAACGAGTTAGAAATTGCGACGGGGTCCACTAATGTGGCATGCGCGACAGTGAGCCCAGAGACCGGGGAGAAACTAGGCGCGCCTGAGAACCGTCGAAGCCGACTCCAACCTTCCGAGGAGGGAGTGAAGGTGTTAAATGAGTTAATAAAGAATTTCCAGTTTGCCTTCTTGCTATCGCGGATGATACGACGGCATCGCGCTCGGAGCTGCTTATAGCGGATACAGTTGGCCAAAGTAGGATGGTGGCGGAAAACGCGGAGAGCACGTCGCCGCTCACGTATTGCATCACGGCATGCCTCGTTCCACCAAGGAACTGGGGGGGGGGGGGGGGGGGGGGCGCCGGGGCAATTTGGAGGTGCGTGGTATTGAATGTTCCGCAGCTGTAAGAATAACGTCGGTAATATGTGTGACCTCATCGTCGACGCTGGGAAAGTGGCGGTCATCGAATGTCGCTAGAGACGAAAAAAAGTGTCCAATCGGCTTGGGCAAACTTCCAGCGTCGCGGGCGCAGATATGGCTGTTGAGGCTGCAGTCTAAGGACACATGGAAAATGGTCACTTGAGTGTGTATCAAGGGCGAACCATTCGAAGCGCCGAGCTAGCGGAACGGTACTGACCGCAAGGTCCAAATGAGATAAATTTGTCGTGGAGGCAGACAAAAACGTAGGGACCCCAGTGTTGAGGCAAACTAGATCTGCTTGATGGAAGACGTCTAGCAATAGTGAGCCACGTGGACAAGGATGTGGAGATCCCCAAAGCGGGTGGTGGGCATTGAAGTCCCCAACCAGCAAATATGGGGGTGGAAGCTGACCAAGAAGATGAAGGAGATCAGCTCGTGCCATTGGTGTGGATGATGGAAGGTATACAGTACAAAGAGAGAACGTGTATCCGGAAAGGGAAAGACGGACGGCGACAGCTTGGAAGGAAGTGTTTAAATGGATTGGGTGATAATGGAGAGTTTCATGGAGAAGAATCATGTCCTCCATGTGCTGGAGTGCCTTCAACAGAGGGGAGATCATATCGGACAGACTGAAAATGAGGGAGAACAAAGCGGTCATGGGGACACAGCTTTGTTTCCTGAAGACAGAATAAGACCGGCGAGTAGGATTGTAAGAGGATCGACAATTCATCCCGATTGGCTCGAAGACCGCGGATATTCCAGTGGATAATGGACATAGGGTGAACAGAAAATGGAGGAATGTGACCAAGGTCGCTGTCAACTCAACGACTGCTCTGAGCTTGCGACCGACAGCATGGAATGGCATTCAGCCGAAGGTAGAAGATCCTGATCCATAGGTTGGTCAGGAGCAGCTCCTGCCACCAGCGACCGGCCGGTTGACCGGCCGCCAGCAGTGCGCCTCGGCGACACAGAAGACGGCCGAGGGCGACTTCCGCCAGGTGGTGCTGTAGATGGGACACGCCTTGGCGGAGAAGGAGAGGAACTAGGTTTCTTGATAGCCTTCTTGGAAGTATGCTGTTTAGATGAAGGAGGAACCGATGGTTGGGAAGTGGCCGTACACAAAAACTCTTCACGAGTATGTTTTTCGAAGTCTTGGTGTCTGACTTTTGGGCTCGAGACTTAGCAGAACTCGACGAAGGGTGAGCCAGAGAGTGGGCAGGCGAAAGTGGTGAGGTTGAACGGGCGAACTTTGCGCTGGCCGATCTGACGACCGTGGCACTAAAGGTGAGGTCGCAAGTCTGCGTGGCCGCCTCCTTTGTTGGCCGAGGAGAAGCAAGGACAGTGCTGTATTTTCCTTTCTGAGGTACGGTGGGCTGTCGACTGGGGACTAATTTTCGAGCAGCAAAGGTCGACACCTTTTCCTTTACTCTAATTTCCTGGATGAGCTTTTCGTCCTTAAAAACGGGACAATCTCGAGAGGAAGCAGCGTGGTCACCCATACAGTTGATGCAGCGAGGGGATGGAGGTGGACAAGCAGCCTCATGGGCATCCCTGCAACACGTAACACATTTGGCCGGATTGGAACAGGACTGGCTGGTGTGATTGAACCGCTGGCACCGATAGCAACGCGTAGGGTTTGGGACGTAAGGGCGAACGGAAATTATCTCATAGCCGGCTTTGATTTTCGATGGTAGTTTAACTTTGTCAAATGTCAAGAAGACAGTGCGAGTTGGAATGATGTTCGTGTCAACCCTTTTCATAACCCTATGAACAGCCGTTACGCCCTGGTCAGACAGGTAGTGCTGAATTTCTTCGTCAGACAGTCCATCGAGGGAGCGTGTATAAACGACTCCACGCGAGGAATTTAAGGTACGGTGCGGTTCCACCCGGACAGGGAAGGTGTGGAGTAGTGAGGTACGCAGCAATTTTTGTGCCTGGAGGGCACTGACTGTTTCTAACAACAGGGTGCCATTCCGTAATCTGGAACAAGACTTTACAGGACCTGCAATTGCGTCGACACCTTTCTGAATAATGAAAGGGTTGACCGTGGAGAAGTCGTGACCTTCGTCAGACCGAGAAACAACAAGGAACTGTGGCAACGATGGAAGAACTGACTGTGGTTGAGACTCAGTGAACTTACGTTTGTGAGCAGACATAGTGGAAGGTGAGGAAACCATTGCGGAAGAATCCCCATGATTACCGGCGTCTCCGATGGCGCGCTCCTCCCTTGCGGGGGCCCTCTCTGAGGGCACTCCCGCCTTAGGTGATTGTTCACACCTCAGGTCACACCTCCCGACAAACGGACGGAGGGACCAATCGGCACTTTCGGAAGGTATCAGCTCGGGTAATCACCCCTCCCTGGGCCTGGCCGTTACCAGGGGGTACGTACGTGTCCTACCTGTCTACCCGGGGCGGGGAATTACGCGTTACCCCGTCACCGGCTACGCATGGAAGTGCGTGGGTCGGCCTTCAGACACGCACAGGGAGGAAGAAAGAGAAAGGGAAAGGAAAGAAGAGGTCTCAAACGCCGCAGCGGAGAAAAGGGTAGAGAGAAGAGGTAAGGAAAAGAGAAGGACAAAGGAAGGATGAAGACTTACAAGTAAGGAAGGCGAAGAATGTGGTACATTTACAAGCGTCCGTCTCCGGACGTAGGCACAAACCATTCCCCCAGAGGGGGAGAAAAGGAAGGAAAGAGCCAGAGGTGAGGGGGGGGGGCGAAGATGGGGGATGGGGAAGGATGCGGAAAAGGAAGGTATGCAGCCCGGAAAGGAAGGAGGGCCACATTAGCTCGGGGTCCCGTGTTCGCTACGCACGTATCCACAAAAGAGTTGTGGACCCCCTGGGGGGATTCCAGGAAAGTGTCAGAGTGGTTTCTTTGAATTGCATGGTAGATTTACTTTACCTTCCTTTAAACATTCTGAGTATGTGATTCATCTCTAATGATCTTTATGTTGGCAGGACTTTTAACTTGAAACCAGGAAGCTCTCCCTCTCGCTCCCTTGCTCCCTCACTCCCTCGCTCCCTCTCTTGCTCTCTCAGTTTAGTTTTAGGCAGTTCATAGACAGTTAAGTGTTAATTGTTACACAGTCGATTAAACACAGATGGGTAGACATCTGACACGAACTGCATAGTTCACCAACAGTTCTCAACATCTCATTCTCAGTGAAGGGACACGATCTTCCATGTGGAGGAAGTCTCCACAACTCTTACAGAAGGTTCCAGTTGCCAACAGCATACCAGTGTGGCAGATCAGGTCTGAGAAGGTCAGTGCTCGCAGTGCTGCCTACCCGTAGGCAACACATCCATAGCCCAGGTGGGATAAGATCAAAGCTTTTGAAAATCAGAACTAGGCTGCAACCCAGGAGGTACTGCTGAGAAAGCTGAGGATATTAAGCTTACTTATATAATTTGCCTTGAACTGCCATACATGTGAAAACTATTTTAATTTTATGTCAAATTAAAGATGTAAAAATTTTCAAGTATCAGGTTCTTGGTGCAGATGTACAATCCTGTAACAAAGGTAAATGATGAATTTCGTAGGAGAGAATTTATATCAATGATTTAGGGCCCCAATTACGTACTTTCTGTATGGCCCACTGAAGTTTGTACTCTGCAGTGCACAACAGAGCTGTAATACAGGCGAGGGTTGTCCACATAAAGTGACAGACTGTTGGTCCCACTGTTGTGTGGTCCGAATGAGTATGACAGCAAAGAGTTACACTCAGAATCGATCCTTGAGGAACCACAGTTTCCTTTATATACTGTTACTGAGGGTCTAACTTGCTGTATCTGAACCCAGAGGGATTGGAAATTCTGGATAAAAATGGGTAAACAGGCACCTTGTGAAGTGTAGTATGTACCTAATGGTGTCAACTGGTACCATGCTCCCAGAAGTTCAAAAAACACAGTCGTTAGATACTGGTGACGCACGAAATATTTCAGACAAATCAGTTGGTCTGATGGACACTGAGGCGACAGAAGTCATGGATAGTGATATGTTACCTAGTCATCTGTTACGTGGGCTGGCATTCAGGAGCGCGAAGGGAGGAAGAAGAAACAAATAGAAACCTCAAATGCCAAAGCAGAGGAAGGATAGGAGACAGAGAACAATGAAGGAAAGAACAGTGGATAGAATGTTCAGATGTGAGGCTACTGGAACTTCAGAACACATTCTGAAAAATATACCAGACATTTTTCCCAAGATGAGCTCTGACACTACGTTTACATTCCAGATATGTTCAATCAGGTTCAAATCTAGTGACGGGGAGCGTGTGTGTGGTGGGGGGTAATTGGAACTAGCCATTTGTCCCTCTAACACACCTGGCATTATCTTGTTGTAAAGATCTTTTTTCCACTGCCATTGGGAAACTATTGTCAGGAAGAGGGAGAACATGGGCTGCAATCAGTGTAAGATACTCCTTGGCTGTCACGGTGCCTTGCACAAGCTCCTCTGGACCCATGGATGCCCAATTTAATGTTCCCCAGCTAATAGAGGAGCTGCCGCCAGCTGCTTTCCATCCCATAGTACAGATGTCAAGAGGCTGTTCTCCTGGAAGACTACATTCGCCCTCCCATTAGACTGATGAATAAGGTATTGGGATTTATCATAGTACACAACACCGCTACTCCGCCAGTTTCCAGTGACAATGGTCATGTGCCCCTTTCAGTCGCAGTTGCCGATGCCATGGTGTTAACATTGGTACATGTATGGGTGGTCAGCTGTGAAGATCCATCGCTTAGGAATGTTTGGTGCACTGTGTTCAGACATTTTTATTCTGTTCAACAATAAAATATGTTAGTTCCACCACAGTTTGTCGCCTCTGCTGCTTTACCGGGCTGCCCAGCCAACAGAGTCCGTAATCGGTAATGAGTCGTGACCCCTCAACCCAAAGACACCTGGGCGTGGTTTCACCATGTGTTCATCACATGTTGATACTACAGAAATCGTGGAATACCTGACAAGTCGTGCCGTTTCCGAAATTCTCATGCTAAGCTTCCCGGCAATCACAATCTGCCCTCAGCCGAACTCAAATAACGCACCTTCCCATTCTACATTCGGACAGCAAGCTCAGTGATACTACGTACACTTGTGTCACTAGTAGTCATTCCTCACCAGATGACACTGCTATCCCCTGGATGAGTTTATATCAATAGTAGGTCTGTGGTCGTAATGTTCTGCCTGATCAGTGTACGTCAGCGTTAATTCCTATTTGAACTTTTTCACTACTTAAATGACAGATCATTAACGTAGATTAGAGATCTCCAACAAATGGCTATGCAGGTAGGTACTCGATTAAGAAGACGCCACCACACTTAGCAAAACTTTACTTCTGTGCTTCGCCTTTCCGTGAATACTTCACCACTTCTCAAAACATAGGTACTTCAGCATGCCATACACTGACACCTTCACGAAGCTGAATATCAGGATGTCCCTTCTGTTCAGCCAAGTTTCACGGAATGAGCAAATTTTTTCTGCCGTCTTAGAACTGTGACCACCGTCTAAACAGATGAGCCTAAACAAAGAAATAAGGGTGGTGAGCGGGAGTAGTGGGGGCGGGGTGGTAGGGGGAGGGGGAGGGGGAGGGGGAGGGAGGGAGGAGAGGGGCGAGGCATCAAGTCCTCCTGCAGAAGCAACATTAATGGAGGAGACAAATTCGAGCTCCAGGAAGTTACCTGTATATTAACTGAACTCTGCGATTTCAGAGGGACTTACAGTTGCAAAAGAACTGCAAGAAGAAAATCGTCAGAATCTCTCTCAGCATTGATGCTGATAAATTGCTACGACATAATCATACCAAAAATTAACTAATACGAGGCCTGTTCAGAAAGTAAGCTCCGATTGATTGCCAAATTGAAACCACAGTGAACATCAGAAATGTTTTACTTGTAACAATTAGCTACACCTTTCAGCTACTTCTCTACGTAGTCGCCGTTCTGACTTTTGTCATAGCGTTGTACCAATGTTTCAATAGCCTCATCATAGAAGGCAGCCGCCAGTGCTTTCCGCCAATTCTCCACGCTGGCCTACACCTCGTTGTCTGTGTCAAAATGTCTTCAAAGACAGCAGTTCATGTGACCAGAGATGAAACTCAGGGGGAGACAATTGCGGACTGTATTGTGGGTAATCTCACATTTCCATTTGAAAACGATGCAGGAGCATCTTCATTGCCCCTGCAGCATGCGGCTGAGAATTGTCTTGAAGAAGAAACAGCACGACAGTTATGTAATGTTAGCTGCATAGCTTCAGGCGAAATTTCTCACCAGGCCCTCGTACTTGGCGGCAGACACTATTTTCTAGACATCTTTACGCACTCACTGCGAGCTCAGAAATGAGAAGAGCGACGTGATGCTAACTGGGGTTATACTAGAGACACTACCCAACACATCTGTGCAAAGCTTTATCGGATTTTCATAGTCGTTTCCTTTTCGCGACCGATCGGAGCTTACTTTCTGAACGCCCCTCGTATTTTGGATTATAGAAGCAGTGCAGGAGCTTTCCCGCGTAAATAAGGTAATCATCTTGTGGGTGAAAGCACACTGCGGAATAAAGGGAAATTAAAAATGAGACACTCTGGGCAAGGGAGCTGTGTACACTGATTCAGTGAAATATTCTGAAGTGCCACCCGGCGATGTTCATACTGTAGGGACTATTACCAGGGAAATAAACAGACTTGTGAAATTAAAGGGAGGCACTATGCCTCAGTGATGTCTAATCTCCCATCACGTCTTGGCACTGTAATTGCAGACACAGCAGAAACTTTACTGTGGCAGTGGCACGACTTCGCTTCAAACGCGGGAGATTCCGACATCGTTTCACTTCCTCACACTGGGAAGGTCTTTTAAGATGGCAAATTTAGCTGTCGAAGGTATCCATATTACCTACCTTCCTCTCATATGTCTGTCTGGTCGACCTTGTGTTGGGCAGTTCGAGAACTGTTTCCGATTACAAGGTGTTATCCGTGTCTGATTTTCGATGGTTTACTGTTCCGTGATAATTTTTATTAATGCCTAGCATTGACATGCATGTGACAGACGAGGAATTGTGTTATCTTCTCCAGTGAAACAATAACGTAAGTATATTTGGCTCTTATGTCATAATAAATTCAGATGTCAGTATGGTACTTTATAAATCTTCATGCACAGAAAATGTTAGTCTGACCTTAACATTGTCAAGGTTACGGACGTATAAGTTAGTAGCTAACTTGTAAAATATTGTGCGACATTAGACACCTGTACGAGTATACCTTGCTCCATTTCTAGTAGCAGTTTAAGATAATTTATTGATTGATTGACTGAGATCGTTATGGGACTAAACGGCGAGGTCAATCAGTCCCACGATTCCTCACAGAAGGAGAAAGGCCCTCAAAGTGGAGAGGAGAAACTATAAAACGAATAAATTAATACACACACACAGAACAAGATATGAAAGGAGTAGCCCAAATCTAAAAACTGGATAAACAGAGCAATAAAAGAGCGGCCTTTGCATTTGAGGGGAGGGGAGGGGAGGAGGGGAGGGGAGGGTGGGGGGGAGGGTCATGAGTCCCACATCGAGAAAACACGAAGGGCGGCCCCCCAACCACAACTTATGTTATACCCTGCCCCTGCTCCGTGAGTAAAGCAAAACCTTGTATCTGAAACAGAAATCCACTTTTGATGACTATCACTTCAACCGTCCGCAAATCATCTGTCAATATTAAATATAAGGAATCTGGAAGACTACTTAGTACAAAAGGCCAAAAGGAAGACATTCTACCAGTGTATGGGATACAGTCAATCTGGCTCTACAACCCCAATCACGGGTGTGGTTCGTTACACAGTGAGTGAGCCTGGTATGACCAGTGTGTAGACGGCATAAGACAGTGGTCTCCTCCTGAGAGGAGTGGAAGGAAGATCTCCAAACCACAGTAGACTCCTTGATTGTGTGAATTGCTGTGAGCAGTAGCGCACCAAATTTCATTCCACTTCTGGACAATGATTTGACATAGATCAGCATATCCACAGCCGGAATCATAAAAGTGAATGGGGGTAAGTATCTGCTTCTCTAGCCAAAAGGTCAGATAGTTCATTCCCTGGGATGCCCACATGACTTGCGACACAGAGAAAGATAATTGAGCAAGGTGCACAGCCCAGGGCAGAGAGAAAGTCATGGATAGCAGAGACCAAAAGGTGACAAGAGTAGCATTGGTCGATAGCTTTTAGTCTGATAATTGAGTCTGTACATATTAGAACACTGGAGGGAGGCCTGAGAAACAAAAATGGATGCCTCTGAATAACTAGGAGCTCTGCTGTGAACACACTACATGATCCCGGCAATAAATGATGTTTTAAGCCAGTAAGAGACGTGAAAGCGTATTCACCTTGTCTATCATCTTAGAACCACTGTTGAAGATAGTGGCACCCTGGAACTCTGAAGGTTGCCACATACAGGACCCCAGAAAACTATAGCAGCAACAAAGACCTTAGGACCCTGGAATATGTCGGTCCAGACTAGGCACTATCCAAAGGAAAGGGGTGGGGGGGGGGGGCAGGAGGAAACAAACTTGGCGCATTCCTGTGAGTGGTGGTGGAAATACCGGGAGAGGGACATGAGACCAATTCCAACCGGCAATCCCACATACATGGACTGATCAGGAGGATGACATGCCTCGTTTGCAAAGAGGACAGGGTACACAGGATGGTCAGGGAATTGGCGAATGGCAGTTTCGTAAGAAACCAGGAGTTGGCTCCATTGTATTTGTAAAGGGAAATCCCCACTTCTGCGAGGAGACAACGTAACCAGCGTGAAAGGCACCAGTAGCCAGATGCACCCCACAATAGTGAAAAGGGTCAAGTGATACAGAATAGAAGGAACAAATGAGCCATAAATCTCCCTACCATAATCTGGACAAGACTAGAGCCCAGTTAAAATGGAGAAGAGTACCACCGTCTGCACCCCAAGATGTGTGGACCAGGAGGTGGAGAGCACTAAGCTTCCGCATGCATGTAGTCTTCAGGTGGCGAATATGGGGCAGGCACATCATCTTTTCATCAAAAATAAGGCCCAAGAACCGGGACTGTGTTGAAACATCGAGGAGATGACCGCCTAAACAAAGTTCTGGATCAGGGTGTACTGTGGATTGACGACAAGAATGCATAACCCGTGTTCTGGAAATCATCTACATACGATGCTGGGGTAACCACAGGCACAACATAGGTTACAAACCCATTGACAACTACGAGGAAGATTGCGACATTTAACATAGAACCTTATGGGATAGCGTTCTTCTGAATCCGAGGAGCACTAAGCACCAACTCGAACCCGGAAGAGCCGGTGAGATAAAAACTCGCGGATAAAAATCTGAAGGGAGCCACAGAAGCCCCAGTCATGGAGGGTAACTAAAATGTGATGGTGCCAAGCCGTGTCGTATGCCTTATGTAGTTCAAAGAAGACCGCGACACGGTGCCTGCCTTTAGTAAAAGCTGTTTGATTGCTAATCTGAGTGAATGGTCAGCTGATACGGAGACAAGAGACCCCGCGATCGGAGTATCTAACATAATCGGAAGCTAACTATCCTCTGGGAGCGGTTTACAGAGCACGTTGACCAGGCTAATCGGGCGGTAGCTGTTTTGAGACGTTGAGTTCTTCCCAGGCTTAAGAAAGGGGATAACTACACTGCCTTCGCAATTTCGACAGGAATGCACCCGTGAGTGAAATGCGGGTAGTTTAAGTTTCTGAAATAATAATTATAAACCTATTTGCTATTGCCAATGAGTTATTGACTAAGGTGAATTACGTTATCACAGTACATTCAGCAAAACAGGGAAATTTTAATGCTGTGCGCTGTGTAATCCAGAAAGCATTAGTTATGTCCGTCTAGGCTGTCACTGAGTTCATTGACTTCCGGAAGTTGGAGCGTTCTGTATTGTCGCCTACAGAAAAACCACGAGAATCTGGAATATTTGATCAGCTTTGGAATTTGATTAAGAACTTTCTAGCAGGTGGAGTTCAAGAATCTTAACGAAAAGGCCGGTGACAAAACTTCTTCGAGGGTACCTAAAAGGCATTTTATAACGTCGTTATTGTTCACCATCGTTAATGCCCGAAACTCCGCGAGGCAGATCGCGAATTCTGTATGTGGGGAAGTCGCGCGTCAGAACTTTTAAGACAAGAAGACCTGCAGAATATCTACGGCTGATGTGGACTATTGGTAGTTAACGCTCAGCATACACTTCTGATACTGGAAAAAAACGACTGTCGACCATGCACTGACAAAATGGACCAAAAGTATCTCTGGATATGCGTCTGATTCGACCACAAATCTAGCAGCGCGCAGGTTGAAAATGTCTTGGCTCACAACCACCGAAATGTAATTTTTACTCTAAATGCTCACCATCATCTGTTTGGATCCTACAGTCTACTTGCCGGTGCAGACAACTGGTTAAAATTTACGCAGCAACTAGATGAACTTGAGTTCATAAAACGTAGCGAGTGATTATACTTTAGTTATCCGCCGTGTTACAAAAGACAGTATCATTACAGACCTCACGAAGAACGATTCTGTTCAAGAACGTAAGAACATTGTGAATATGACTGAAGGAATTAAAGCTTGGAATAACAATGTGATTAAGGAAGAAGTAAGAAATAGGTGTACGTTTACCTTAATTTAAGGTCAACGGTCGTAGCACCAGAGAATATGTGAAGCTCTAATGAAGCGGGAAAGGTCTAACTGCACTAGTTTTGAAAATCGGTTTTATTAGTGACCTGTTCATTTCTTTATACTGGGATTGTTTGAAGACCCCAATTTCAGTTACAGAGTGTCTAGACTTCCTAGTTATGCTTCCATTCCTGGCCGTCAGTGTCACACTAATAAGCTATTTAGGTATAAGATAAATAACATTACTAAAAATATTCAAAAAATAAAAGAATTTTTTCTGTTTCAACGTGTTCTCCATGTTATAATACCACATACTGGAACAAGACCTACCGTTTAGCTTTGTCTCTGCAGCATTCGAGATCTGAACAGTTCCCGGTTCTCTTATGTGTATTCTGTATTTTGTGATTCTCTAAATACGTTCTGCGCATCACTAGCAGTTGGTCCCGCAACAGCCATGGCGCGTCGGAGCCTTTGACCGTAAGTTCCTGTACTCAACAAGAGCAAAGACGGAATTACGGACAGCCAGTTGTCGAGGGATGAATAAGGCGGTTCAGCGAAGTATCTGCCTTTTGATCGTGTATTATGAATGGAGTGAAACGCCTACAGACGTACGTAGCTCGCTAAATTAAATGTCAATATACGATTATTGCAAGTGGAATTAAGTAACGTTCCATGCTATTCAAGGATATTCTAAAATGACATTCGGGTTTGTGTGAGGTGATCCTCGCCGGCAGTTTTGCATGCCTGTCTTCCCATTTGTCCACAGAGTTCAATTCCTTTGAAAGAACGAATACTCTTACGACTGGACCTTGTCATGTGGAGCACTCTGGACAACAGATATTTAACACACCGAATTTCTTGGTTAGAGTCCAATGTTCATGTCAAATCATCTCTTCCGAACATTTTCGCTTGAGCTGGCACAGGCAATAAGCTAATCTTTACACTTCATGAAGTAGTTCCTCACTGTTTTAACTGCTCGACCGCATTAAGTGCCAATTTCAATCTCACTGGAGAACCAGTCTGTCAGTCTTTTCGCTCGCTAATACTGTTGATAAGAGAACGAAATTCAACCCGTTCTTTCTTACAGCTGCTGTCTACAGACTAATCAGATGCTGAATGCCGCTGAACTTAAAATTAGTCTGCATTCACTATTAAATTTCTCACAGGTGCCGTTACCTTAGGGTTTGGTCCGTCTAACAGGAGAGCTGACAATCTTTAAGATGCTGCAAGTTTTATACCTACCATTGACACTAATTTTTAGATAAAGCGTAGCCTCCAACTTCCACATTTAGCAGTAAATTAGCTTTTGCAAGTCTCTGGTAAGCCTCACCGACAGTCTTCTAACCCGAAAGAATCTCGAACCAAACAAAACCGCAAACGGAGTAAACTTTTCCAAGGGCCGTGTCTTTGAGGGATGCAAGGCCTGCACGTCTACTCAGTCAGACGAACACGGATCTTTTCCGCTCTAGGCCGGTATCACCTTCCGCCTAACTGCTCTGAGCTGTGCCTAGTGATGCCTACAAACGTTAAGGCAATGTGCCGGATCCACTAGCTACATGTCGGCTGCTTCGATACCTTTGCTGTTAAGTTTTCTGTATAAACCAGAGTATTCCACATTCGTTATTGAACTTTTTAAATAAATGCGTTTGTCATATGAAAAAACGTTTAGTGCAATTTCTCATGTCACAATGTTTCTCAGCTTGGTGATCGACATCTTAGTGTTTCTTTTTTTGTTTGGGGTTTAAGGGCGCTCAACTACTGAGGTCATTTGCGCCCAGTCACAATTGTTAGAGCACATAGAATCTAGTAAAACTCAAGGGGGGGGGGACACCAGAACGTTCTTACAAAGATGCAGATAAAATAAGTGAAAGAGTTAGATGTCTTTGGACAAGCCAGTCAAAGTAATGAAACGAAGAACACGAGCAGCTGCTCTAGCGTCATCAGCTAAAATATCCTGTAAAGTAGATGGCAGAGACAGGACAACACTAGATTGACTAAAACGGAGACACGACAATAAAACATGGCGCACTGTTAATGCATGACCACAAGGGCACTGCGGGGCTGGGTCACCGGAGACCAGGTAGCGGTGGCTAAACCGGCAATGCCCAATCCGCAACCTGGTCAGAAGGACCTCTTCTTGCCGAGATGGTCGGGAGGAGGTTGTCCAAGCAGTTGGGAACGGGACATCTTAGTGTGTGGGAGAGAGTCGCCGTTGAGAGACTGCACGAGGATGCAGGGTGACTTGCAATTTCTATTTGGTGTGATGAATGACAGTTTGTTCTAAACATAGAAAAATTTAAGTCAATGTAAGCAAGTACGAAAGACAATTTGTATGCATGCGACAGCGTTCTCTAATTTGTTCCAAGACGAGGCGAATAAAAAGGGAATTTTCCAGGGCTCATACCTCGGTTTATATTGGTGATAGAAAGGTAGGTTCAAATGTTTTGGCTAGGGACCATTTGTATAGCCAAAAGAATGTTCATCTTACTATATTAATCCTACAGTTCAAAGTCAAAGTATGAATATTACGCACTTGCTTCAGCTTAGGCAAAGAGCAAATCGGTTGGTTCTCTTTGCATTGTATGTTATTTATGGTAAGCCTTAATTCGCTTATGGAGCCATCATTTTGTACATGGACGGTTCCTGAGAAAACCCAAGAAACCTTTGCCGCGGATACGAAGACGACTATGCACAGCAAATGGCTGCCATTTTTACAACATGTTTTCAAGGTCCCGGTCTGTATCAACCTTTGAAGTTTTCTTGACGTCTTAATCCATTTCCAGGATAGAGATGCTCAAAGAACGGTCTATTGGCACACAGTCACAGATTTAGAAAACGTAGTTCTTGTTAAACCACTAGATCTTTACACACGCCAACTGACGAGTGCTATTGACAAGAGATTTGAAACTAATTCGGTATTTCTAGATTTCCACACAAGCGACTTTTAGTGAAATTTCGTGCTTGTGGAATATCATCTCAGTTATGTGACTGTATTAGTCATTTCCTATCAGAGACGTCAGTGTTTTAATAAATGACAGTCATCAAGCGAGACAATGATTTCAAGCGTTCCACAAGGTAGTGTCCCTAGGCCCTCTGCTGTTCCTTATCTGTTTAAAGAATTTAGGAAACAATCTGAGTAACCGTCTTAGGTTGTTTGCAAATGATGCTGTCATTTATCGTCTATTAAACTCACTAGAAGATCAAGAAAATTGCAAAACGATGTATGAAATATCTGAATGGTGCAAAAATTAGCACTTGGCCCTAAACAACGAAAAGGGAGACGACATCCACGTAAGTGACATTGTACGGAGAAATATGCTGCTAAGTGTCTTATCAGAAGGATTTGGGGAACCCAATGTTTTAGTACTGGAGGACATACATAATTTTTGTGCGCAGATTACCCGGTCAGAGGTGTAAAATTAATTTGGCGTTATTTAAATTTCACATAAGCAAACGAACAAAATTCTCATACAAGTAACATGCTCTGCTGCAGCAGGGAAAAGGGAACCAGTTGGAAAATTCTGAGCACAAGAAAGGCTAATTGTTACTGTTTTAAAAGCGACGGAAGTGGTGTACTAGCTGCTTCATTCCACCTTCCTCAGCACCTTTAAAACTTTTCGCAAAAATATTGGCATGCTAACAATGTCGGTTTTTTATGCTGGAAGGAGACAGTGACATCGCCAGAGAGGCAGAGAAGTGAAACGCTGGACGATAGTAGACAGTGGTTGTGGTACAGAAATAGCGAAGAACACAGTACCAGTGTGAGAGCGACAAAGTCGCAGTGGAAAGTAGATGACAGCAAGAAAACAGTGCTAGGAGAAGAGCGAAGGAGGCAGTGCCTTTGGGAGAGCAATGGAGAGAAGCAGAAAGTGGGAGATGGAGAGCCATCGATAATTAGAGTGTGTCAACGACAACGAGGAAGCGTGATGAATGAATGAAAGAGCAGTAAGATAGCACAAGAGAGACATAGGAGATATTGTGGGATTAGGTGTGAGCGAGCTACTATTAGAGTAGCTTGGGGGAGTTAGATGATCGGATTGTTAAAATGAGCGTTAGTACGTTCGCATGGCAAAATTTTAGGAAAAATTTTAAGGGGGCTGGGAAGGTAGGATGGGGAAGCAGATACCCCAAATTTCAGTCAGTCTTTTAAAACAGGAGCAAGGTAACTCATTTTGTGCTCCGTTAGGAGCATTTTTCCTATGGTCGTGTAATGGTCTGATACATTATTAGTATTGCACCATTGCTGCTTGACAGTTACGTCGCTCAAGTAACTAGGTGTAACGTAGGAATGCTACAAGAAATTGAACGGGCACGGAAGGTGAAGTGTACTGAAGGCAAACTTTTATTGGATAGTGTTCTAGGAAAGTGTAGCTCCTTCGGAAGGAGACCTCTCGTAAAATACCACTGCGAATACCTCTTTTGTACTGCACGAGTATTTCGGATGTCAACAAAATAGGAGTAAAGAACCACCGAATCTGTTCAGAGGTGTGCTGCTAGATTTGTCGCTGGTAGGTTAGACCAACACGCGATCCTTACGCAGATGCTTTGTGAGAAATGGAAATCCCTGGAGGGACGAATTCTTTTGACGAAAAACTGAGAAATTTTAGAGGAGGCATTTGTGCGTGATTTCAGAACGATTCTACTGCCGCCATCTTACATTTCGCGCAAGAATCACGAAGATAAATTACGGCTCTTACAGACACTTATAGATAGTCTTCTTCCTTGGCTCCATTTTTAGAGGAAATTAGTAGTGGTACAATGTATTCACCATATATTTAGATTGAATAAGTCTCCAGTAAACATATTTTACTCCGCATGACAACGTCAGTTTCGTTACGAAGAACATGCCCCATTCTTTCTCAGTCACTGATTTCTCACCATCGGTCAAGCACGCGCACTTTAGGCCCATTCGCAAATATTGCACCGAGAAAATGTGAATGCCTGCAGCTTATCGTTCATTACGTTTTGGATCGTAGACTACAAAGTATGAAATGTAGCTGAAACTTTGAATAAGTTTTTAAAGTTCGAAAGATATTGATATCTGTGTACATTGATGATTAAGACTGTGTGGTGCAAAAGCTTTTACTTGCGCGCGATATTTCAGATCTACTGACAGCGTCAGTTGCTGAAGTATTTTAATCTATAACCGTTTATTTGAACAGTCTTAGCTCAGCGTTTGAAGAAGATCCGTGGCAAGCGTTTATTTACTTTGAGTTATTTACCGATAACGATGCCACTAGGTTAATGCGATTAATGAAGAAAGCATCTATTTTCAGCTCATGTTTGAGGTGAAGAACAGGATGATTTTTAAATTTTCTGGTCACTTTTCGCAGCGTATGGATAACACTTAACGCCATAGAGTATCCGAAAGTCTGCGATTTGCCGCAGGGCAGAAACCGCTGCGAATGAAAAAGGCTTTAAATATAAACAAATACTGCAACTATATTTTGCCAAACATAATGCAAATAAGGGAAACAATTATCTTTTGCTCCAAACGGTTAGTGTGTTTACCTCAGTAGCAAATTTACGTAGTCTGAGTCACTAGCATTCTTCTTAATTTACCCACACTAAGTTTCCTCAAGCTCTAACGAATTCAACTTTTGTCTCGCCACACGTTTCAGACTGATTTCTATCTCTCTTCCCGTGGACTTGTTCCTGGATGTACCAGGTGTTTCGTTAACAGCCGTCAGATGCTTATTCTCTGGCGTTTCAGCAGGCATCTGCTATGTGGTTTGCTTTGTATAGACGCCATTCCGTCAGAACTACTAGAAGCCTTGGGAGAGCCAGTCTTGACAAAACTACAGGGCTATTACAAATGATTGAAGCGATTTCATAAATTCACTGTAGATCCATTCATTGACATATGGTCACGACACACTACAGATACATAGAAAAACTCAAAGTTTTGTTCGGCTGAAGCCGCACTTCAGGTTTCTGCCACCAGAGCGCTCGAGAGCGCAGTGAGACAAAATGGCGACAGGAGCCGAGAAAGCGTGTGTCGTGCTTGAAATGCACTCACATCAGTCAGTCATAACAGTGCAACGACACTTCAGGACGAAGTTCAACAAAGATCCACCAACTGCTAACTCCATTCGCGATGGTATGCGCAGTTTAAAGCTTCTGGATGCCTCTGTAAGGGGAAATCAACGGGTCGGCCTGCGGTGAGCGAAGAAACGGTTGAACACGTGCGGGCAAGTTTCACGTGTAGCCCGCGGAAGTCGACGAATAAAACAAGCAGGGAGCTAAACGTACCACAGCCGACGGTTTGGAAAATCTTACGGAAAAGGCTAAAGCAGAAGCCTTACCGTTTACAATTGCTACAAGCCCTGACACCCGATGACAAAGTCAAACGCTTTGAATTTTCGGTGCGGTTGCAACAGCTCATGGAAGAGGATGCGTTCACTTTTTTTCAGTGATGAAGCAACATTTTTTCTTAATGGTGAAGTGAACAGACACAATGTGCGAATCTGGGCGGTAGAGAATCCTCACACATTCGTGCAGCAAATTCGCAATTCACCAAAAGTTAACGTGTTTTGTGCAATCTCACGGTTTAAAGTTTACGGCCCCTTTTTCTTCTGCGAAAAAAAACGTTACAGGACACGTGTATCTGGACATGCTGTAAAATTGGCTCATGCCACAACTGGAGACCGACAGCGCCGACTTCATCTTTCAACAGGATGATGGTGCTCCACTGCACTTCCATCATGATGTTCGGCATTTCTTAAACAGGAGATTGGAAAACCGATGGATCGGTCGTGGTGGAGATCATGATCAGCAATTCATGTCATGGCCTCCACGCTCTCCCGACTTATCCCCATGCGATTTCTTTGTGTGGGGTTATGTGAAAGATTCAGTGTTTAAATCTCCTCTACCACCGAAACGTGCCAGAACTGCGAGCTCGCATCAACGATGCTTTCGAACTCATTGATGGGGACATGCTGCGCCGAGTGTGGGAGGAACTTGATTATCGGCTTGATGTCTGCCGAATCACTAAAGGGGCACATATCGAACATTTGTGAATGCCTAAAAAAACTTTTTGAGTTTTTGTATGTGTGTGCAAAGTATTGTGAAAATATCTCAAATAATAAAGTTATTGTAGAGCTGTGAAATCACTTCAATCATTTGTAATAACCCTGTATACTGGCTGGTGAGCAAAATGTACGAGACAGGCGAAATACTCTCAAACTTCCAGCAGAATGTAATTACAGACCCAAAGAAAACAGGTGCTGACAGGTGTGAATATTACTGAACTATATTTAGTGAGTTAGAGCTGCAAAATACTAAAACGAATTTCCTACAGAAGAAAGGAAAAAAATGGCATAAGCTAACATCGGGGGAGGTCAGTTTTGATTCTGAAGAAATGTGGGCGCACATAAGGTAATACTGAGCCTGTGACATGTTTTAGAATATAGTTTAAGGAAAGGCCATACATTTGTAGACAAAGAATGCTTTTGAAAATGTTGACTGGAGTACTCTCTGAAATTGTGAAGGTAGAACTGAAAGGGGGGGGGGGGGGAAAGAGATCCCAGCTTCAACCAGTAGACTATCAACAGAGCTAGTAGGGAAGGCAACGTTGGCCAAACGGACATCACGATGGTGGACTGGATCCAGGAGGCACAGTGTGGAAGGAGCAGCTGAACCATAGTCAAAGCGAGACAGCACTATAGCCCGATAAAGGAGGAGAAGGATGGAGCGGTCTGCATCCCAAGAGGTGTGGGCAAGAAAGTGAAGGACACTGAGTTTATGGAAATATCCTACCTTCATAAGTCTGATATGATGCAGCCAAGTGAGCTTGTTGTCGAGAAGACCCAGGAAACTAAACTGTGGGACCACATGTAATCGTTGTGCATCAAGGTAGAGCTCCGGATTGGGGTGGACCATAGTAAAACGACAGAAGTGGACCACCCATGATTTTAAAGGAGAGAATTGAAACCCGTTTGAGAGGGTCCATGCAGAGGCAAGCTGTATGGATCCCTGGAGCTGCTGCTCGGCAGAGAAAATCGAAGAGCAACAAACCCAAATGCAGAAATCATCCACATATAGAGCAGGGGTGACCAAAGGGCCGACAGAGGCCACAAGTCCATCTATAGCAAAGAGGAAAAGAAGTACACTGCACATGGAACCCTGTGAGGATGCCATTCCCCTGGGTCCATGGAGAACTGGAAACAGTACCAACCTGAACCCTGAACGACTGATGGAACAGGAACTGGCGGAAGAAACTCTTCAGTGGGGCCCTGAAGACCCCACTCATGTAGTGTAAGTAAGATGTGATGACGCCAAGCCATGTCATAGGCCATGAGAAGGGCTGGGAAAAAGCCTGCCGAACTGCAGATTCCAAGTGAAGTAAATGATCTACTGGAGACCGTCCCTCTCAGAATCCACACTGGTTAGGGGACAATATATCCCGAGATTCGACGACCCAATTGTGCTGACTGGCCACCATCCATTGAAGTAACTTGCAAACAACGTTGGTCAGCCTAATTGGCTAATAGGTTTCGACAAACTGGGGGTTCTTACCAGCCTTAAGTACAGGAACCGCGATGCTATCCCTCCACTGAGAAGGGAAATCACCCTGGAGCCAAATACAGCTATACACCAGAGAAGACGTTGCCATTGTGGAGCACTGAGATGTTGAAGCGGTTGGTTATGGATGAAGTCTGGGCCAGGGGCCGTATCATGAGAAGAAGGAAGTGCGGAAAGAAGTTCCCATTCAGTAAAAAGTTAGTTGTAAGATTCTGACTGACAAGGGGTAAAACATAAGACTGAAGCTTCGGCCTGCAGTTTCTGGTGAAGGAAAGCAACTGGATAGGAGGCCGATGCTGATGCAAAATGGGTTGCAAGATGTTTCCGCTAGAATCAACAGGTGTGTGCAAAGGCCATCCGGGAGGTGAGGGCCCAGGAGGATAGACTGCCAATGGCAACCTTAGAGTGAAGTGTAGCCCATACCTGTGACATAGGGACAGTAAAACTGAGGGAAGAAACAAAGCTTTACCAACACATCTGTTTGCTCTGTATGATTAAGTAATTGGCTGTAGCGCGAAGGTGTTTAAAGGTAATAAGGCTGGCAACGGATGGGTGCCTCTTAAGGTGTTGCAAAGCTCGACGGGGATCACAGATGGCAATGGCCGTACTCCACCATGGGACTTGCCGGCGGTGAAATGGTCCAGATGAGCGCGGGATAGCAGGACTGGCAGCACGAACAATCGCGTCAGACATAATTTAGGACGTCATCAATACAACCTGACAAAGAGGGAGAAAACACGACCTTTGCAGTATATACAGGCCAATTGGCACGTTGGAAAGACCACCGAGGTAACCTGTCCATTGGGGAGTGGGAAGGGAGTGAGAGAATCAGCGGGAAAGGTCATTGTGTGGCGACCAGAGGGAGGGAGGGAGGGAGGGAGGGAGGGAGGGAGGGAGGGGAGATCAATGGCCGGAAAAGTACCATCAGCGGCACTGAAATGAGTAAGGCAGCCATCACTAAGAAGGCTCAAGTTGTGGTCTGCAAGAAACCGGAGGGGGGGGGGGGGGCGGAGCCCAGAGGGAGGGTGTGGGAGCTGCACGGGAGGGGGGGAGGAGAGGGGTTCGGGACTGGGGTAAGGAAGGGGGAGGAAGGGGTGAAGATTTAACTAAATCATAGCTAGACGTCATGGACATAGGATGATGTGCATACTTTTTACGAGCCTCAGTGTAGGTTAGAGGATCAAGGGACTAATACTCCTGTATCTTTTCCTTCTTATAAACTGGGCAATCTGGTGAATGTGGAGAATGATTGCAATGACAATTAACACACACAGAAGGGGGAACACAGGAACTCCCATCATTAAGTGGCCATCCACAGTCACCACAGAGAAGAGCCTGCAAACAGAGGGAAGACATGTTCAAAAATGCAAACACTTGAAACATCACATAGGTGGTGGGATGTACGGCTTCACATCACATTGATAAACCATAATCTTGACCTTCTCAGGGAGGTTATTCCCTTCAAAGGCCAGGATAAAGGCATCAGTATTAATGCAATTGTACTTTGGACCCTTCTGAACACGCCGAACAAAGTGAACACGCCACCGTCTGAGATTGTCCCGAAGTTCATCAGTTTGAAGGATAAAGTCCTTGTGAAAAATCACACCTTGTACCATATTCAAAGACTGGTGAGGGGTAATGGACACAGAAATTGTGTCAAGATGGCTACAGGCATGAAGGGCCGCAGACTGGGCAGCTGAACAATGAACCTGACCGCATCTTGCTCAGAGAGTCCACTTTGCCAAACTTACATGTGTTCAAAAAAAAAAAAAAAAAAAAAAAAAAAAAAAAAAAAAAATCAAGATTTGGTATTGGTGAAAGTATCAGTCCTGGTGCAAACCAGATAGTGGGGGATATGTTTCACCCCCCCGCCGACAAACCTGACCCTCCTCCCAGGGGGTAGCCAAGGAAGGCTGAAGGGGCAGAAGAAGCAGCACTAAAAGAATCATTTCCATGCAGAGAGTCAGCCATAGAACAACAGCTAGAGTTCTGGACCCATATGCATTTCATATGCATAGCGTCCACCCTGATACCACCCACTCCGATCAGGGGCTCTCCCCATGGTCGCCACCCAGCCACAGCCAGGGCCGTCTGAATGGCGGCCATTGCCAGGAGCTCTGATGCTCCAGGATGACAAGCAACCACTTTTAGGCTTACATGAGGTGGTCACAGATCAGGTATCAGAAGTGTGATCCCTGTGTTTTCAGGGGGCTCAACCAAAAGAGTACATAGCTACCCCACCAAACGGGCTAGCTACCATGCTGGCTATGCATCCTAGCATCAGACAACAACGTGAAGGAAAAGGTGGAGATACTAGGTAAGGTTTTTTTTTTTGTTTGGGGTTTAAGGGCGCTCAACTACTGAGGTCATTTGCACCCAGTCACAATTGTTAGAGGACATAGAATCTAGTAAAACTCAAGGGGGGGGGACACCAGAACGTTCTTACAAAGATGCAGATAAAATAAGTGAAAACGTTAGATGTCTTTGGACAATCCAGTCAAAGTAATGAAACAAAGAACACGAGCAGCTGCTCGAGCTTCATCCGCTAAAATATCCTGTAACATAGATGGCAGAGACAGGACAACATGAGTGACTAAAACGGAGACACGACAATAAAACATGGCATACTGTTAATGCATGACCACAAGGGCACTGCGGGGCTGGGTCACCAGAGAGCAGGCAGCGGTGGCTAAACCGGCAATGCCCAATCCGCAACCTGGTCAGAAGGACCTCTTCTCGCCGAGATGGTCGGGAGGAGGTTGTCCAAGCAGTTGGGAACGGTTTTACTGCCCGGAGCCTGTTTCCTTGAAGTGAGGACTAAGTATCCCACCACAAGGACACAAGCCTCTTACAAACAACCCCACAAACGTCAGATGACGGGACACAATGGGAGGCTGGCTGAGGCAGGAGGACTGCAGCCTTGGCTGCAGCATCAGCAGCCTCATTCCCAGGCACTCCTACATGGCCGGGAACCCACAGAAAGCTGACAGGAGAGCCACCCTCAGCTAAAGAATGGAGAGACTGCTGGATCCGTTGCACCAAGGGATGGACCGGATATGGAGCTTCAAGGCTCTGAAGAGCACTGAGTGAATCAGAGCAGAGTACATACGATGAATGACTGTAGCGGCGGGCATACTGAACGGCCTGATGGAGAGCAAAAAGCTCGGCCGTAAAGCTGGAACACTGGTCGAGGAGCCGGTATTTAAAGGTGACGGCCCCGACGACAAAGGCACAGCCGACACCATCGTCAGTTTTGGAGCCATCAGTGCAAATAAAGGTGTGACTGGCAAGTCGCGCACGAAGTTTGACAAACCGTGAGCAATACACTGCAGCCAGAGTACCCTCCTTCGGGAGCGAGCTGAGGTCGAGATAAACATGAACCGGAGCCTGGAGCCAAGGTGGTGTCGGGCTCTCACCCTCTCTGAAGGTGGTAGGGAGGGTAAAATCCAATTGTCGAAGCAGGCGACGAAAGCGGACTCCAGGGGGCAGCAGGGCAGACACACAACCCATACTGACGGTCGAGAGAATCGGCGAAGAAGGACTGATAAGAGGGGTGATCGGGCATTGACGACAGCTGGCAGGCATACCGACAAAGCAGTACGTCGCGCCGGTAGGTCAATGGTAATTCGGCAGCTTCAGCATAAAGACTCTCGACGGGACTAGTGTAGAAGGCTCCAGTCGCAAGACGTAACCCCCTATGGTGGATGGAGTTGAGACTGCGTAAGAGGGATGGCCGAGTAGACGAGTCTCCCATAATCCAGCTTCGATCGGACTATGGACCGATACAAGCGAAGCAGGACAGTGTGATCCGCTCCCCAAGATGAACCACTAAGAACTCTAAGGACATTACGGGAACGTGTACAACGGGCAGCCAAATAAGAGACGTGTGGAGACCAACAAAGTTTCCTGTCCAGTGTGAGCCCTAGAAACTTAGTTGTTTCCACGAATGGGAGAACAATGGAGCCGAGATGTAAGGATGGCGGAAGGAACGCTTTCTATCGCCAAAAGTTGATGCAAACCGTCTTCTCTTCAGAGAACTGGAAGCCATTTGCCACACTCCATGAGTATAGACAACGCTGAAGGCAGCGCTCCAGGAGGCATGTTCTCTGGGCACTGCAGTAGATCGCGAAGTCATCGACAAAAAGAGAGCCTGAGACATTAGGTGGAATGCAATCCATAATAGGATTGATCGCTATGGCAAAAAGGGCTACGCTCAAGACGGAGCCCTGAGACACTCCGTTCTCCTGGAGGAAGACGTCGGACAAGACGGAATCCACACGTACCCTAAACTTTCGGTCTGTTAAAAAGGAATCAATAGAAAGGGGCAGGCGACCACGTAGACCCCCACCTGTGCGTAGTGCGGAGGATACCTCCTCTCCAACAGGTATCATAAACCTTCTCCAAATCGAAGAACACTGCTACCGTTTGGCGCTTTCGCAAAAAGTTGTTCATGATGAATGTCAACAAGGTCACAAGGTGGTCAACAGCAGAGCGGCGGCAACGAAAGCCGCATTGAACACTGGTAAGTAGTCGTCGAGATTCAAGAATCCAAACGTTAACCGAGCGTTAACCATGCACTCCATCACCTTACAGACACAGCTTGTAAGAGAAATGGGGCGGTAACTAGAAGCAGGTGTCTATCCTTCCCGGGTTTGGGTATAGGAACAACTACGGCCTCACGCCAATGCATGGGGACTTTACCTTCGGTCCAGACGCGATTGTAGGTACGAAGAAGGAAGCTTTTGCCTGCCGGAGAAAGGTGTGCCAACATCTGAACGTGAATGGCATCTGGCCCCGGAGCAGAGTACCGGGACAGTGCAAGTGCAAATTCGAGTACCCACATAGTAAAGGGGGCATTATAATTTTACAGATTCAGCGAGTGGAAGGAAGGTCGCTGAGCCTCTTCTGCCTCATTCCTGGGAAGGAAGGCAGGGTGGTAATGGGCGGAGCTTGAAACCTCCGCGAAAAAGCGGCCGAAGGCGTTGGAGACATCCACAGGATCAACAAGGACCTCATTCCTGAAGTCAGGCTAGGTACCGAGGAGTGGGCCTTAATGCCCGACAGCCGGCGCAGGCCACCCCAGACGACAGAAGAGGGAGTAAAACTGTTGAAGGAGCTGGTGAAAGAGGTCCAACAAGCTTTTTTGCTGTCTTTGATGACTCTACGGCATTGCGCTCGGAGTCGTTTGTATCCGATACAATTCGCCAACGTAGGATGGCGGCGAAAGGTGCGTAAAGCACGTCGTCGAGCACGGATAGCATCTCTACAAGCCTCATTCCACCAGGGGACAAACGCGACGTGAAGTAGTACGAGGAATGGAACGTTTGGCAGCATTGATGATAACAGCCGTGAAGTATTCGACCTGACTGTCACAACTGAGAAAATCGTGGTCCAAAAAGGTCGCCAGGGAGGAGTAAACTCCCCATTCAGCTTTCAGTATGTTCCAGCTCGAAGGACGTGGGGATGGGGTGTAGTGTAGGAGACGAACGACACAGGGGAAGTGGTCACTCGAATAGGTGTCAGAAAGGACATACCACTCGAACCGATGGGCAAGAGTCGTAGAACAGATCGAGAGGTCCAAGTGGGAGTAGGTATGAGTGGAGTCCGAGAGGAAAGTCGGGGCGCCAGTATTGAGGCAGAGAAGATTTAGATGGTTGAAGACATCTGCCAAGAGGGAGCCTCTCTGACAGGATGCAGGGGAGCCCCAAAGGGGATGATGGGCATTGAAGTCGCCAAACAATAAAAACGGCGGAGGAAGCTGAACAATCAGGTGCATTATGTCAGCCCGACTAACTGTGGATGACGATGGAGTGTAGACGGTACAAACGGAAAAAGTAAAGGCAGAAAGAGTAATATGGACAGCTATTGCTTAGAGTGGGGTGGTCAATGGGATGGGATGGTAATAGACATCGTCCCGAATGAGCAACATAACCCCACCATGAGCTGGAATACCGTCCACATGGGTGAGGTCAGACTGCTCCAAGGTATAGTGGGTGAAAGTAATACGGTTAGTTGGGCGCAACTTGCTTTCCTGGAGACCAAGGACGAGCGGACAGTGCAGGCGGAGGAGCAGTTTTAATTCCTCCCGATTAGATCGAATACCTCTTATGTTCCAATGTAACAAAGCCATCGCTAGTCAGAAAAAAGGGGGAACGAAACAGGTGAAGAGCTGGTCACCTCGACGGCCGCGGAGGGCCAGGTTTCGAGGGAACAACGCTACAGCCGGCAACTGGCGGGAGGCGGATCCTGTTCCATCGAGTCGTCGCCAGCTGCAGCCGCTTTCCTGGGTTGCGTAGGAGGGGCAGCATCATTCGCAGACGAGAGGCCAGCTGAGCGCCTGGCAGCGGAGCGTCCCGGCGAAACTGAGGACGGCCAGGAGCAGCGACTCACAGATGGAGCGTCAGACGAAATGCGCCGGGGTGGGGAGGGGGATACAGACTTCTTCTTGGAGGCCTTAAGTCCGATGAGGCACGGGGATGGTGGGCTGGACCCGAAGAAGGTCCTCACGCGCGGGGCCCGTTTTGGAACGCCGGACCTCGGAAGCCGGGGTCCGGAACGTTTCCCCGATGGATGCCTGAGAAGAGGATCGCTTCTCAGGCGGTGGAGGGGGAGGAGGAGGAGGAGGAGGAGGAGGAGGAGGAGGAGGAGGAGGAGGAGGAGGAAGGGTGGCCCCTGGGGCAGAGGGGGCGGAGAAGGAGGAAGGGTGGCCCCTGGGGCAGAGGGGGCAGGGGCCGTGAGGGAGGAGGATTTGGAAGGGAGGGATTTGGGAGGCGGAGGCATAGACCCCGGATGGGGTGAGGAGGTGGAGGGGGGACAGGAGAGGGGTGAGGATACTGTGGAAGGAGTGGACACGACTGAGGCAAACGAAGTTGTCAACGTCACGGGATGGAGGCGGTCATACTTCTTCCTGGCCTCAGACTGAGAGACGATCCAAAGTTTTTAATTCTTGAATCTTCTTCTGATACACGGGGCAGTCTAAAGATCTAGGCGAGTGGATGCCAGGACAATTGATACACCGAGGTGGTGGGGTGCATGTATGTTCCTCATGAAGAGGACGTCCGCAATCGCCACAAAGGGGCTCAGCCTCACACTATGACGACATGTGCCCAAAGCGCAAACACTGAAAGCAGCGTATAGGAGGCGGGACGTAAGGTCGCACATCGCACCGGTAGCACATCACCTTTACCTTCTCCGGGAGAACGTCCCCATCAAAGGTGAGGATAAAGGCTCCGGTGTCGACGTGACGGTCTTTGGGGCCGCGCTGAACTCTCAGGACGAAATGCACGCCTCAGCGCTCCAGGTTGGCCCTGAGCTCCTTATCAGATTTCAGCAGGAGGTCCCAATGAAAAATAACCCCCTGCGTCCTATTCAGTGCCAGATGCGGGACACTAGACACTGGGATGTCCCCTAGTCGGTCGCACGCCTGGAGCGCCGCCGACTGTGTGGCGGAGGCGGTCTTTATAAGAACGGACCCCAAACGCATTTTACTGAGAGCCTCGATTTCCCCGAAGATGTCCTCGATGTGCTGGACAAAGAACATGGGCTTGGAGGTGACGAACGTCCCCCATCGGTCTGAGAACAGACTAAATAACGGGGGAAGTACTTCGCCCCAAAGCCGGCGGGCCTGTCCTTCCTCCCAGGGAGTGGCCAAGGAGGAAAGGGCAAGAGAACCAGAACCAGAGACAGAGACAGTACCTTTCTTTTTAAAAGACTCGGCCGCAGAGCGACCTGATACACGTTGACGTTTCATCTGCGAAACGTCTGCCCCGATACCACCCACTCCGACCAGGGGCTCTCCCCACGGGCGCCACCCAGCCTGAGCAAGGGCCACCTGGCAGGATGACCGTTGCCGGGAGTCCTGATGCCCCAAGGAGACGGGCATCTACTCCTTGGCCGACGTGGGGAGGGTGCAGCTCAGGTATCGGCAGTACGATCCCTGTGTTGTCAGGGGGCTACAATCTAGAGGGTACATGACGACCCCACCACAACGGGCAGGCTACCGTGCTGGATTTCGGGTGCCATGGAAGGTCCATCATGATCGTAGGTGCAGATGGGGACGCACTATGGGCGTAACTTGTGCAACCCATCAGGCGTTTAGGCCCAATTTGAGGAATAGTAGGTGCGGTTACAACACCGTTACAATGCTGAGTGACAAGGTCTTAGTGCACTGAGGACCAATGATACACCACGTAAGGCATCCTTCCCCAAAGGGCTCTTACTTCTGTAGAATTTTGAAAAATGGTCAAACCCCAAGGGGGACCATCACATGGAAGGCCGAAACGGTTGAAACTCCTTTTAGTCGCCTCTTACGACAGGTTGGTTGGTTGTTTGAGGTTTAAGGGACCAAACAGCAAGGTCATACTCCATTCTGCTAACGGGACATCTCAGAAAAGTCGGAACAATAAAACGGAAAAAGGGAAAAACGTAAAAGGGCAGTCACGTTGTCATTGGTAAAAAACAAATGAGGGAAGTCGGCAAGAGAACGAACCCAACACTATGCTGAAGCAGCATAGGCAAGACCACCTGTGACAAAAGGTACAACTGCTATAATGCAGAAAGTACGTATGGGAATAGAAAGACTAACCAAGCCTTAAAGAAAAAGGGTAAAAACAGAGGAAAAGGGGAAGAAAAGAGGATTCTGGTCAGGGAGGTGAATCGGGAATCTCTGAACACTGCCTACAGTGGGAGACACCCAAACACTCACCGCCCTGCCCCAACACCAGAGAGATTAAAAACCTTAAAACTGAGAATAAAAACCACTCTCCCGGAGAAAACCGAGAACCAGAGAGACCATCCGGGAATCGTCAGCCAACATCAAAGGTAAAGTGTGGGGGAGTCTGTACTTAGCACGAAGAGCCAAAAGAAGGGGGCATTCAACCAAAATGTGGGACACTGACTGGAAGGCTCCACAACCACATAGTGGGGGTGGCTCATCACGCAAAAGAAAACCATGGGTCAGCCTGGTATGGCCAATGCGGAGACGACACAGGGTGGTAGAGTCCTTTCGGGAGAGGCGAAAGGAAGAACGCCATGCCTTAATTGCACGAAGTTTATTAGACAGTGGAGTAGCCTCCCAAGAATTGGCCCATGACTGTGCGAAGTGGGATTTGATGTGAAGCCGTAAATCCGCTGCAGGAGGGGTTACAGAAAACGGGGGGTAAGTAACTGCTCCCCCAGTCAAACGATCAGCGAGCTCATTACCCGGGATACCCACATGGCCAGGGACCCATAGGAAGTCAATGGAACAAGCAGCACGGCGAATATCAGCGAGATGGTCATGGATGACAGAGACCAAGGGATGGCGCGTAAAACAACGGTCAATAGCAAGAAGGCCACTCATCGAGTCCGTACATAACAAAACGCGGTTGTGTGGGAATTGTTTAATAAAGGTAAGGGCCCGGGAAATTGCCATCAATTCCGTAATAAACACCCCACATGTAGGTGGCAGCAGATGATTTTCCGTTCCAACAGAGGACGTGAAGGCATACCCAACATGATCAGCAGATTTAGAGCCATAAGTGTAAAAAACAACAGCATCCCGAAACTCCCATAAAATTTGGCGGAAAAAGGAACGGAACACCACCGGGGGGATGGAATCTTTCGGACCGCGGCGGAGATCCATCCGAATTCGAGGCCGAGGAACTAACCAAGGAGGGGTGGAGGGGAGGGAGCGAGGAAGACAGGACAAAGAAGGACGTTGAAAATCATGGTAAAGAGACGCAAGGCGCAGCCCAACCGGTAAACCCGCCTGAGGGCGGGAGTCGGGTGGGCGACGTCCATGGTCTGGGAACAGGATAGAATAGGAAGGATGAGTGGGAGAAGAACGGATAGTGAGGGCATAAGACACCAGAAGCTGGGACCGCCGAACAGAAAGGGGGGGGGGGGATCCCAGCTTCAACCAGGAGACTATCAACAGGGCTAGTAGGGAAGGCACCGGTGGCCAAACGGATACCACGATGGTGGACTGGATCCAGCACGTGCAGTGTGGAAGGAGCAGCTGAACCATAATCTTGACAACCATAGTCCAAACGAGACAGAACTAGAGCACGATAAAGACAGAGGAGGAGGGAACAGTCCGCACCACAAGAGGAGTGGGCAAGGAAGCGAAGGACATTGAGTTTATGGAAACATCCTACCTTCAGGAGTCTGATATGGGGCAGCCAAGTGAGCTTGTTGTCGAAAAGAAGGCAATCGTTGTGCAGCGAGATAGAGCTCTGGATCAGGGTGGATCGTAGTACGGCGACAGAAGTGGACCACCCGCGATTTTAAAGAAGAATTGAAACCCGTGTGAGAGGGTTCATGCAGAGGCACGCCGTATAGCCACCTGGAGCTGCCGTTCTGCAGATGCCATCGAGGAGGAACTAACCCAAATGCAGAAATCATCCACATACAGGGCAGGGGTGACCAAGGGACCGACAGAGGCCACAAGTCCATCGATAGCAATGAGGAAAAGAAGGACACTCAAGATAGAACCCTGTGGGATGCCCGTCTCCTGGGTCCGTGGAGAACTAAAAGCAGTACCAACTCTAACTCTGAATGACTGATGGATCAGGAACTGGCGGATAAAAATCGGGAGTGGGCCCCGAAGACCCCACTGATGAAGTGTTAGTAAGATGTGATGGCGCCAGGCCGTGTCCTAGGCCTTGCGAAGGTCAAAAAACACAGCAACCAAATGGCGGCGCTGGGAAAAAGCCTGCCGAACTGCGGATTCCAAGCAAAGTAAATGATCGATTGGAGATCGTCCCTCTCGAAAGCCACACTGGTAAGGGGACAATAGATCCCGAGATTCGAGGACCCAAGTGAGCCGACGGGCTACCATACGTTGAAGTAACTTACAAACAACATTGGTCAAACTAATTGGCCGATAGCTGTCAACAGATAGGGGGTCCTTACCAGGCTTAAGGACAGGAACCACAATGCTATCCCTCCACAGAAGGGAAGTCACCCTGGAGCCAGATACGGTTAAACACCCGAAGAAGATGTTGCCGTTGTGGAGCACTGAGATGTTGAAGCAGTTGGTTATGAATGGAATCTGGGTTAGGGGCCGTATCATGAGAAGAAGATAGAGCAGAAAGAAATTCCCATTCAGTAAAGGGTTCGTTGTAAGATTCTGACTCTCAAGTGGTGAAACATAAGGTGAGAGCTTCAGCCTGCTGTTTTTGATGAAGTAAAGCAGTTGGGTAGGAGGCTGACGCTGATGCCACTGCAAAATGGGTCGCAAGATGTTCTGCGAGAACTAATGGGTCCGTACAAATGCCATCTGGGAGGTGAAGGCCTGGGAGGGTGGACTGCCGATGACAACCTTGGAGAGAGCGAAGTGTAGCCCATACCCGTGACAGAGGGACAGTGGAACCAAGGGAAGAAACGAATCGTTCCCAACATATCCGCTTGCTCTGTTTGATTAAATAACGGGCTTTAGCGCGAAAGCGTTTAAAGGTAGTAAGGCTGGCTACGGATGGGTGCCTCTTGAAGTGTTGCAAAGCTCGACAGCAATCACGGATGGCAATGGCAATGGCCGTACTCCACCACGGGACTTGCCGGCGACGAAATGGTCCAGATGAGCGCGGGACAGCAAGGTTAGCAGCACGAACAATCGCGTCAGACACGTCACGTAGGACGTCATCAATACAACCCGACAAAGAGGGAGAAAACTTGACCTGTGCAGCGTGTAGAGGCCAATCGGCGCGGTGGAAAGACCAACGAGGTAACCTGTCCATCGGGGAGCGGGAAGGGAGCGTGATAATCAACGGGAAATGGTCACTATCACAAAGGTCGTCGTGTGGCGACCAGTGTAATGAAGGGAGGAGAGAGGGAGAAGAAAGAGAAAGATCAATGGCAGAAAAGGTATCATGACCGACACTGAAATGAGTAGGGAAGCCATCATTAAGAAGGCACAGATCGTGGTCGGCAATAAATTGGTCTATAAGAAGACCTCGTCTAGATGGAAAGGCACTGCCCCACAAAGGATGATGAGCATTAAAATCCCCAAGGAGGAGGAAGGGAGGAGGAAGTTGCTGAAGAAGGGTGGTTAAGGCAGCAGGTGTAAGAGTCCTGTCAGGAGGGAGATAAAGATTGCAAACTGTGCCTGCAGAGTCTAAGTGGACCCTAACAGCAACCGCTTCCAATGTAGTTTAGAGAGGAATCCACGTGCTAGCAATGTCTGTACGGACCAACGTACAATCTTACGACAGGCAGGAATACCTTGGGCCTACTCTTACCCCGGACCCGCAGGGGGTACTAGGTAAGGTGCTCTTCCCCAAATGGCTCACACTACAGAATAGCAATGTAGTAGTGGACGTCAAACCGCAGAGGGGGTCCAGAGAATGTCAAAAGGATGTGGTAATTACGCAACAAAACCAAATTGTCAAGGCAACAGAACCAGGAGGATAGCGGGGCCAACATAAACAAGGACACCAAGAGAGGGAGAGGAGAGGGCGAAGGGGAAGGGGCAAGGACAGGAAGGGAGGGGAAGGGCAAGGAAATGCAGCCCAGGTAAGAATGAAGTCTGCAATAGCTCAGGAAAGGAAAGGACTACGAGCTGCAGAGGGTGGAGGGTCATGGGAGTAAAAGAGGACAGAAGACGACATATCCCAGAAAGTGTCCTCACCCAAATAGCTGAATTGCCAGTGGAGATGCGAAGTCATGACAAGAGGTTCAGGAGATCGAATCTAAGGAAACTGTGTAACTCGTGCACCACATAAGGCGTCCTTCCCCATATGGCGCGCAGAAAACCAGATGTGGCAGGTCAAACCATAAAGTGGAACCTGAAGTTCTAGGGTTGAAACGTGTGACTCCTTGTAGTCATCTCTTATGACAGGCCTATTCTAATCCCCAGACCCACAGGGAGGACAGGGAGTGAGTGATAGGTTATGTATAGGTTGTACAGAAAGATGTTAGGGAGGAAGGGCATGAAAGGGAGTCTGTGATTGAAAAGTGAGACAGCGTTGCAGCTTATCCTAGATGTTATTCAATTTGTACATTGGGCAAGCAGTAAAGGAAAGAAAAACTGTAAAAATTAAGATTCAGGAGGAGTGTAATAAAAATTGAGGTTTACCAATGACTTAGTTCCGTAAGAGACAGCAGAGGAGTTAAGAGCAGCTGACCGGAATGGACAGTGCCTTGCAAAGAGAATACATGATGAACATCAAAACAAGCAAAACAAGGATAATGAAATGTAGTCTAATTAAATCAGGTGGGGCTGAGGGTATCAGGTTTGGCAACGAGAGACAAACTAGATGAGTTTTCCTATTTGAGCAGCAAAATGGCTGATGGTGGTCGAAGTAGATAGGATATAAAATGGAGACTGGCCATGGCAAGAACAGCGTTTGTTCACATTGAATATAAATTCAAGTGTCTAGAACTCGTCTCTGACAGTATATATATGGTGTGTACCTATGTGCGGAAGAGAAACATCGACGATAAGCAGTTTAAACAAGAGAATGTATGCTTTTGAGATGTGGTGCTACAGAAGGCTGATCATGTAACTAATGAGGTAATGAACAGAACGGGGGGGGGGGGGCAAAATTTGTGGCACTAACTGATTAGAAGATGGAATTGGATAGGAGGACACATTCTGAGACATCAAGGGATCATCAGTTTTGTACTGGAGGGGGGAAAGGGGGGGAGGGAGAAAGAGAGAGAGAGAGAGAGAGAGAGAGAGAGAGAGAGAGAGAGAGAGAGAGAGAGAGAGAGAGAGAGAGAGGGGGGGGGGGGAAGAGGAATAAATGTAGAGCGAGACCAAGATGATATTATCGTAAGCAGTTTCAGAAGGAAGTTGCAGTACTTATTCGGAGGGGGGGGGGGGCCTTGCAGAAGTCGCGTGGAGAGCTGTATCAAATCGTCTGGACGACGGCGACAAACGTATGGACTGAGTTGCCCTAAGCGAAAACTGCCCATCACGTCTCGTGCGACATCCCACATTGGAATTCTCGTTACAAAACTTGTTTGAATGGAATGCACGTACAATACAGCGGATTGCAACTGGACACTCCATGTCCAATTTATTATGTAATTACCACGATCGTAGAACACTCACTGGAAGCAGTTACGTCCCTAAAAGGTCAGGATAATTCGGTATGGAGCGATATAAAATGAAATTGCCACAAAACTAATCACAGTAAAGGCAGATACTGCACAGATTCGTTGGCAGAATCCCAGGAAATTTAGTCCAACAAAGCACGTAACTTATAAAACCCTAGTTCGACCAATACTTTTACCCATACCAAACAGCATTCATAAAAGAAATAGAGAAGATCCAAGGAGGAGCAGCAGCAGCATGCCTCGTTACAAGTTTATTCAGTAAGCACGAAAGCTCTACTGATCAACCAACTGAAGTGGTAGAAGCTGCCAAAGGCTTTCAGTATCAAAGTGTGGCTTACTGCCAAAGTTTCGAGAGCTTACATTTCTACAAGATTTAAATATTTTGCTTCCTCCTGCATAAATCTCGCGAAAACATCGTCACGATAAAATCAGATATTCGAGCCCAATCTGAGGCTTACCATCAAGCATTCTTTCCACTAAACATTCACGACTAACAGGGAAGTGACTTGTACGCAGAGTACCCTCCGCCACACACTGCAACGTGACTCGCGTAGTGTAGATGTAGATAACGGAGTGTATTATCAAGGTAGCGGAACAGGAATAATGAACAGTCTGTCAGCGACTAACTAGCGTTGCTGCATGGTGGCAGAAAGAATAACGCCAACCGGGAGATAAGAGGCTAGTCGAGTAAGATAGACGTGGCCTCAGAACTTTTAACCATCTTTCGATGACGTTATCAGTGCCATGAAATACTGGCATAGAGAGCCATAAGCCGCAGTACTAACATAACTACCGGTTTGTGACTGCCAAGACATTTTAGCAGAACAGGTTGAGGGAAAGCTGGTTATATTTGGCCTGTGATATCCCTCTCGATACATATTGTTAAACCGAATACATCACTACACTCATTTGGGGAATGCTATTTAATGCACACACAAATTTAAGATTCAGAAAACATTGTTATGAGTAAAATCTATGTCTCCCGTCGCGTGATCAACGTGTGAGCGTCATTTGTTTTACTTTATCTACACGTTAAAAGAAGAGTTTGCAAGTATCTACCGAAATATTGGAGAAAATTTGCTTGAAAACAGATAATCTTTTTCTTAAAAAAGCGAAGAGTGATTAGATTGACGAAATTTATTGTGTCTTCTACAACAAAAATGTTTGGAACTAACTTTTTTCCAGATCTGCTTAGTGCAATGATTGCTAAAAGGCTTTCATCAGCAACTTTTGCTCTAAGAATCATTACTCATTTTGGGGACATCAACATTCTAAAATCAGCTTACTTTGGGTACTTTCACTCATTAACTAGTTACGGAATAATATTCTGGGGTAATTCACCAGCCCCAAAAAAAAAAAAAAAAAAAAAAAAAAAAAATTAACTACTCAGAAGAGAGCAGTCAGAATCATGTGTGGGGTTCCTCCACGAACCTCATGTAGAAAACTTTTCACACAGTTAGGTATTCTGACTACAACATGTCAGTACATATACTGTTGTGACCACAACAACAACATGCTCAGTATGAAACATTGTTCATACCATAACTACAATACTAGAGGTAAAGATGATTACATGTTGCACTAAAAAATTTATCACTTGTACAGAAGGGAGTAAAGTATGCTTCTATGAAGACTTAATGCATTGCCTAATTACAGGGTGTTTCAAAAATGACCGGTATATTTGAAACGGCAATAAAAACTAAACGAGCAGCGATAGAAATACACCGTTTGTTGCAATATGCTTGGGACAACAGTACATTTTCAGGCGGACAAACTTTCGAAATTACAGTAGTTACAATTTTCAACAACAGATGGCGCTGCAAGTGATGTGAAAGATATAGAAGACAACGCAGCCTGTGGGTGCGCCATTCTGTACGTCGTCTTTCTGCTGTAAGCGTGTGCTGTTCACAACGTGCAAGTGTGCTGTAGACAACATGGTTTATTCCTTAGAACACAGGATTTTTCTGGTGTTTGAATTCCACCACCTAGAACACAGTGTTGTTGCAACAAGACGAAGTTTTCAATGGAGATTTAATGTAACCAAAGGACCGAAAAGCGATACAATAAAGGATCTGTTTGCATAATTTCAACGGACTGGAAACATGACGGATGAACGTGTTGGGAAGGTAGGGCGACCGCGTACGGCAACCACAGAGGGCAACGCGCAGCTAGTGCAGCAGGTGATCCAACAGCGGCCTCGGGTTTCCGTTCGCCGTGTTGCAGCTGCGGTCCAAATGACGCCAACGTCCACGTATCGTCTCATGCGCCAGAGTTTACACCTCTATCCATACAAAATTCAAACGCGGCAACCCCTCAGCGCCGTTACCATTGCTGCACGAGAGACATTCGCTAACGATATAGTGCACAGGATTGATGACGGCGATATGCATGTGGGCAGCATTTGGTTTACTGACGAAGCTTATTTTTACCTGGACGGCTTCGTCAATAAACAGAACTGGCGCATATGGGGAACCGAAAAGCCCCATGTTGCAGTCCCATCGTCCCTGCATCCTCAAAAAGTACTGGTCTGGGCCGCCATTTCTTCCAAAGGAATCATTGGCCCATTTTGCAGATCCGAAACGATTACTGCATCACGCTATCTGGACATTCTTCGTGAATTTGTGGCGGTACAAACTGCCTTAGACGACACTGCGAACACCTCGTGGTTTATGCAAGATGGTGCCCGGCCACATCGCACGGCCGACGTCTTTAATTTCCTGAATGAATATTTCGATGATCGTGTGATTGCTTTGGGCTATCCGAAACATACAGGAGGCGGCGTGGATTGGCCTCCCTATTCGCCAGACATGAACCCCTGTGACTTCTTTCTGTGGGGACACTTGAAAGACCAGGTGTACCGCCAGAATCCAGAAACAATTGAACAGCTGCATGTGAAGCCATTCCGCCAGACACGTTGTCAAAGGTTTCGGGTAATTTCATTCAGAGACTACGCCATATTATTGCTACGCATGGAGGATATGTGGAAAATATCGTACTATAGAGTTTCCCAGACCGCAGCGCCATCTGTTGTTCAAAATTGTAACTACTGTAAATTCGAAAGTTTGTCTGCCTGAAAATGTACTGTTGTCCCAAGCATATTGCAACAAACGGTGTATTTCTATCGCTGCTCGTTTAGTTTTTATTGCCGTTTCAAATATACCGGTCATTTTTGAAACACCCTGTATATTAAATGTACAAGAGAAAATGAAAAGCTGTTCAAAGGTACGTTAAAAAAAATACGTGCTTGACCATCAACTGCACTCCTTAGATGAATTCTTTTCCAAAAGTAATGCCCTCCCTTAATAATACACTCCTGGAAATGGAAAAAAGAACACATTGACACCGGTGTGTCAGACCCACCATACTTGCTCCGGACACTGCGAGAGGGCTGTACAAGCAATGATCACACGCACGGCACAGCGGACACACCAGGAACCGCGGTGTTGGCCGTCGAATGGCGCTAGCTGCGCAGCATTTGTGCACCGCCGCCGTCAGTGTCAGCCAGTTTGCCGTGGCATACGGAGCTCCATCGCAGTCTTTAACACTGGTAGCATGCCGCGACAGCGTGGACGTGAACCGTATGTGCAGTTGACGGACTTTGAGCGAGGGCGTATAGTGGGCATGCGGGAGGCCGGGTGGACGTACCGCCGAATTGCTCAACACGTGGGGCGTGAGGTCTACACAGTACATCGATGTTGTCGCCAGTGGTCGGCGGAAAGTGCACGTGCCCGTCGACCTGGGACCGGACCGCAGCGACGCACGGATGCACGCCAAGACCGTAGGATCCTACGCAGTGCCGTAGGGGACCGCACCGCCACTTCCCAGCAAATTAGGGACACTGTTGCTCCTGGGGTATCTGCGAGGACCATTCGCAACCGTCTCCATGAAGCTGGGCTACGGTCCCGCACACCGTTAGGCCGCCTTCCGCTCACGCCCCAACATCGTGCAGCCCGCCTCCAGTGGTGTCGCGACAGGCGTGAATGGAGGGACGAATGGAGACGTGTCGTCTTCAGCGATGAGAGTCGCTTCTGCCTTGGTGCCAATGATGGTCGTATGCGTGTTTGGCGCCATGCAGGTGAGCGCCACAATCAGGACTGCATACGACCGAGACACACAGGGCCAACACCCGGCATCATGGTGTGGGGAGCGATCTCCTACACTGGCCGTACATCACTGGTGATCGTCGAGGGGACACTGAATAGTGCACGGTACATCCAAACCGTCATCGAACCCATCGTTCTACCATTCCTAGACCGGCAAGGGAACTTGCTGTTCCAACAGGACAATGCACGTCCGCATGTATCCCGTGCCACCCAACGTGCTCTGGAAGGTGTAAGTCAACTACCCTGGCCAGCAAGATCTCCGGATCTGTCCCCCATTGAGCATGTTTGGGACTGGATGAAGCGTCGTCTCACGCGGTCTGCACGTCCAGCACGAACGCTGGTCCAACTGAGGCGCCAGGTGGAAATGGCATGGCAAGCCGTTCCACAGGACTACATCCAGCATCTCTACGATCGTCTCCATGGGAGAATAGCAGCCTGCATTGCTGCGAAAGGTGGATATACACTGTACTAGTGCCGACATTGTGCATGCTCTGTTGCCTGTGTCTATGTGCCTGTGGTTCTGTCAGTGTGATCATGTGATGTATCTGACCCCAGGAATGTGTCAAAGTTTCCCCTTCCTGGGACAATGAATTCACGGTGTTCTTATTTCAATTTCCAGGAGTGTAGATGTATTTAGGCTTAGTTATTAGATGGACGATACATTATTATGTTAATGTTATAGTTATAGTTATAATGTTATATTTTGAATTGCTATACTAGTTAAATGACAGCTTGTAAATGAGAAAAAGTGATACTTATTAATATCTATATCATTGTATTATGTTACTATTGTGTAGCATTAATTGTACTTTTACAATTGTATTGACACGTTCCACATCCAGGCGAATCACTCGCATGTACGGATCCATGGAATAAGCATACCAAATAAAAATAAAAATCACCAGTAAAAGTTACATCGGAAAGTTTTCTAAACTCGGAATAAATATTGAAAGTGATGACAGGAGAATTAATGAAATATGACTTTGGACTGGCAGGGGAACTACGTGAGAGCTTGGAAATGCCAAATGAAGTATTACCTATGTAGATGCATACAGGCATTTTCTTACAAGAGGACTGTACGAACTTCTAAACTTGAGCGATATACTTTTAAAGTGGATCGAAAGCTCTTGAAAAGACGAATACTGTGATACACAACTGGTTAATGACAGGCTTTAAACTTTTCGTGAAAGTATCCAGGCAACGTCCTAAAATTTAACGGCAAGGCGACGCCGAAGCACCTAATACACTAGAAGGTTACTCGTTTTCCTATTACAAAAGGAAGACGCCGAATATGTAGGGTTGCATATAGCCTGCAATCAAGGAGCTCGAGTTGTCAGCCCTACTTTGAGTTCACATCCCAATAGCCGATTCCGTCAGTCTTGTGTTTCTAGTTGAACCCATCTGTGATTTTTGAGAAAAGTTACAATGTTGAACATCACAATACACTTCAAGACTATTTCAATATTTTTGAAATAAGCACCGCTCTTATTCAAAAAAGATATCTCTACTGATGGAACAGTTATGATTAAACAAGCAAAAATGTTATGAGCCCTCTGCATGCCGTTATCTGAAGTCTTTGAGGCACGTTTAGTAGTTCGTGAAATGTAAGGGATGTTACGTTTTACACAACCCACTTTGCATACTATTTACATTCTTAATGCCTTGGACTATGGTAAAATTGAAGTTATTCTCATGAGGAACAATACCAGAGAAGTAGATCAAGGTGAATTAAGTCATTACACTGTTGGTCTATACAGTACATGGTAATTGAGAAAATCTTGAGAACTTTTTTTACTGTGCAGCTTAATGCAGTCTACAATAAACAAGACTTCCATCAAAAAGAAAAATTTGATTCTGTGGGCTCCCTCAGCAAACACTGTAGAAGGTACCACATTACACTGGCTAACACATACCATCTGTGAAAGATCGTGAAGATACTTGTGTACATTACCTACAGGAATAGGTCCTATACTATATTTGCTAGATCAGCACATATGTTTAATGCCGTACTTGAAAAATCTTCAAACAGCCGCTGCCATCTGAGAATCGATCCCATTCTACCTTCGCAAACGCTATTTATAGCCCTGAACTTAGCACTGTCGCCACTTACATAGAAATGAAGTTAAGAGTCATCGATGTCATTAATGCAAATTTGCCATCATATCAATGATACATCAGTTAAGATATTTTCAGCGTTTTACTGGTGCTATATGTACAGTAAATACAAGTAAGTAGCAGGGCAAACTGTTTCAGTGCAATTTATTAGTGCAGGTTGCTTACACCAGGGGCAAGTATGCATTCAGGTATGAATCTATCGTTCTATTTGGATTGACAGGTAATAGCCCCATCCCTCACCATCCCCCCCCCCTCCTCCACCAATGCCATCAGGAAACATCCAACCCACTCCCTCCCCCTCACTTGATCAGGTACACTTTCAGGCCTGAGTTATTTGAATGGACACCTCTCACTCTCAATTTGATTGACTACTTAAATTTATGAATTAGCCCACTGAATCCTCCCCCCACCTATCCCTACCCCTACCTGGAAATTGGCGGCTCGGTGGTGAAGAGCAGGGATCTCTTGGCAAAAAATTCGAGGGTTTATTGTTTCTTTATAAAAAATTCAGTTTGCAGGGGTTAGATTTCTCTTGCTTATTATTATCTGCTGTTTGTGAAGATGCAGGTCTTGTAAAAAGTAATTAAATCTATCGCTATTTTTCATTCCAGTTGTGCAAGAAATACCATCATGAAACAACCACCACATGTAATTATGCTGTTAAAAATCGTTCGATCGCAAAGCAAGCTTTGTCCTCTTGACTGCACAGAATGCCACAGCACACAGTCAGGAGTCGGGCTACACAAGTGAGAGCCTGATATCCGGCTGCCAACGCAGGGGTCTCCTCGAGCCCTGCAGCTAACAGATCAGATGTTACAGTAATCCCTGAACAAAAGCATTTGGGGAAACTCCTGTCGGAAAAATGTGCTCTTTTTTCTCCTCATGTCCTGCCGGGCCTGTACACACCGTAAGTCGCAGTTGGGTCACACAGCAAACAAAGCAGTGTTTACCCAGTGAACACCTGCAGAATACCGATGCACAACAGAGCTCCATACCTCCAAGGCAAATGTCTGTTTGGGAATCGTTCCAGAAACACTGCTGCAGTCGGTAATTAATTGGTTGGTTGGTTTACAACATGGGGGGGGGGACCAAACCTGCTAGGTCATCGGTCCCTCGTTCCGATTAAAATATTTCCATAAGGGTGGGAGTAAAATAATCGAGACATACATAACACAGCTGGAAGGAAGGGGAAAACCACAAGAATGACAGAAGGTCAACAAACACTAAAATGGACAAAATCAAACAAGAAAACCACAGAGAGACGCAAGAAACATGTACAAGAGATCAAAACAAGAGAGCAGATTACCATGGCTGGCTGACAAAAAAGGAGCAGGCAGCCACTCTGCAACACATGAAAACTTCCACCCTAAAAGCATTAAGGTGGAGGACACAGAGGGACAAAAGACATACACTGAAACTTCGATCAAATGATAAAACCCACCCTCATAAATAAAATATAAAACTAAAGCTGCTGTTGAGGCATTGTCACCCAACGCCAAAGGTAGGGTGCTGGGAAATTTAAGTCTGCCGCAGAGTGGCTGAAAGTGGGCAGTCCAACAACAGGTGGATGACCATCATTTGTGAGCCACAGCCACGCTGAGGTGGGTCCTCACAGTGGAGGAGGTAACTATGCGTTAGCCATATTTGGCCAATGCAGAGCCAGCAGAGGACAACTGATTCCGTGTGAGAGGACTGTATGGAAGACTTCCACACATTCGTGGTCTCCTTAATGACACAGTTTGTTGTGCATACTGTTATGCCATTCCATCTCCCAAAGCCAAAAAACCCTGTGGCATAAGACAGAATGCAGGTCAGTTTCGGAGATACCCAACTCCACAAGTGGTTACCGCGTAGCCTGTTTGGCCAGCCTGTCGGCAAGTTTCTAGCCTGGGATTCTAATGTGTCTTGGGGTCAACACATCCACCACTGAATGACCAGACCATTCCACGGCATAGATGGACTCCTGGATGGTCGCTACCAAAGGATGACGAGGGTAGCACTGGTCGATAGCTTGTAGGCTGCTCAAGGAATAAGTACACAGAAGAAACAACTCTAGTGCATGAACGGATGTACTCAAGAGCATCAGATATAGCCACTAGAACCTCAGTGGAAACACTGCAGCCATCAGGCAAGGAATGCTGTTCAATATGACCTCCATGGACATACACGAAGCTGACGTGACCATCAGCCATCGTGCCATCGGTGTAACCCACTTCAAGGCCTCAGTACATGTCAAGAATCGAGAGTAAGTGACAGCAGAGAGTTGCAGGGTGAACCAAGTCCTTTGGGCCATTGGAAAAGTCCAGGTGAAGCCGCAGCCTATGTGTACACCATGAGTGTATACGCAACTGGATCTCTAGTATAGGTGGTAAAGGTAAGCATTTCAGATAGAAGGGATCAGATGCGAACTGCAATTTTAAGCCCTGACTTGGATCACCGATGCAAGAGATGAACCGCCATGGGTGGGAAGAGGAGACAGTAATTCGGATGCGTAGGTGAACTACAAACATGTGTGACATAACTGCCGAGGTGTTAACTCTTTAGGCTTTCCCAGCGAGATCTTGACATGTCGAAGAATCGGGTCTACTGCCGGATGTTTGTGTCGCTCTGGCGCAATATTTCGGCCACGTAACTCGTTGCATTCTTCAGGTGCTACTTGAGACTGCCGTATTGGAGGATCTTGTCCAGTATTTATGGCCAGAGGGACAATGCTAGGGAGTGTGCAGGACGTCCTGGGGCTACGTAAACCAGGCATTTACAACATCCTGTGTCAGTGTGGAAATTCATACATTGGCCAGACAACCAGGACGGTGGACGTCAGGTATAAAGAACACCAGAGGCACACCAGACTCGGACAGGCAACCAAGTCTGCCATAGCAGAGCACTGTCTGGAGATCGGTCACTAAAAGCTCCCATCACTAGTCGAACGCCACAGTTGTGCATGTAGTTAAGTAAATGCAATGCTGAGGGCTTTACCAAACCATAAACCAGATTCCTACAGTAAAGGCGGGATTGAACAAGGGATCTGTAGAGCTGCAGCAGCATAGAGCGATCTGCACCCCAGTTTGTGTTGCTCAGGCAGTGGACGGCATTGAGGCACTGCCAGCACTTCCGCTTAAGTTGACGAAGGTGAGGTGACGAAGTAAATCGGTCGTCTAAAATCAGTCCTAAAAATCGATATGTCTCCACTACAGTGAGGGGATCGTCAGTAAGGTAACGTTCTGGTTCCGGACGAACGGAACGACGCTGGCAGAAGTTCTTCACGGCCGAAAACTGGAAGCCGTGGGATAGAGCCCATGAATGCAACTTGTAAATGGCTCCCTGTATGCGCCACTCAGGAACACTCGTGGTGGTGGAGGAATATGAAATGCAGAAGTCGTCTGCATACAGAGAGGGTGAGACAGACGGCCTGATAGCTGCTGCTAGACCATTAATAGCCACTAAAAAGAGAGATACATTCAATACAGAGCCCTGTGGGACGTCATTCTCCTGGATATGGGGGTACTTTGAAACGGAGATTAAGAACTGACAGGAAATTCTGGATAAAAATCGGGATAAGACCATGGAAGCCCCACTCGTATAATGTGGAAAGGATTAATGTCGCCAGGTGGTGTCATATGCTTTTCATAAATCAAGGAAGACAGCAACAAGGTGTTGGCGTCTGGAAAAGGCTGCTCAGATGGCAGACTCTAGAGACAAGATTATGTGGTAGAGCGACCCAGAAAGAAACCGCCCTGGTTCATTCCTGGACCCAAACCAACTGCTGACACACAATACGCTCCAGCAGCTTACAAAGAACGTTGTTGAGGTTGATGGGCCGATAGCTATCCACACCAAGCGGGTTTTTACCCAGTTTAAGCACTGGTATCATGGTGCTCCACGCCAGTGTGATGGAAAGAAGCCATCACACCATATCCAGTTGAATATCCCGAGTAAATGTCGCTTGTAGCCAGATGAGAGTTGTTTGATCATCTGACTGTGGATCCGATCTGCCCAGGAGCTGTGTCAGGGCAATGTGCATGCGAACTGAGGAGCACCCATTCTGTAAATGGGGCGTTATAGGGTTCACTCTGGCGCGTAGTGAAGGAGAGGACTTCCATCTGCCACTTGAGAGTGCGAAAGGCTGGGGCAGTTTTCCTGCACACAGTGCTCAGCAATCTTATTTGCATCAGTAGGTAACACGCCATTGATGTTAATGGCAGAGACAGCTTTTTGGTTCTGGTACCCAAAAAGATGTCTTATCTTCATCCAGACTTGAGAAGGTGACGTATGTCACCCAATGACCGACATACCTCTTCCAAAACTCTTGTTTCCGTCGTTTTATAAGCTGGCAAACGCAGGCACAGAGCCATTTAACCCTTTCCAGCCCAGTGATGCCGTATGGCATCATATTTAACTTTTTCCCAAGGCCAAACTATTTGTCCAAAGATTATAAACAAGTGTGCAGGGCTTTCTAAAGTTCATTGTTCTTATGTTGGCTACCGTGAATTCGCTAAAACAGAGAGCACTAGGCTACAATACCTTGACAAATGTATTGTTGCATGGTGTCTACGGTACAGTGCACCCAGCTGGACTTGCAAAATATTATATCAAGGTAAAGGAAGCAAACTAATATAAAAGTTGCACTAATAAATTATTGTTGAAAGTAAATTAACTACAAAACACTTTGAAAATAGTGCTAGTTACGGTAATTTTCTGCTTGGAAGTGACAAACATGTGTGATTCCATTTGGCATCATTGGGCATTTGTTATGTTACAAAGTGTAGTACATGCAATAACTTCGACTAAAGTTTACCATAATGTGTAACTAATATTTTCAAGTTTCTTTTGAAGCTTTATTATACTAACTAATATTAATATGTTAAAACTTTTATTTATATAATCTACCAGTTTTTTTGCTGCTTTAGTAAAAAATTCCTGCTTTGTTTACCAGATGATTTGCAATCATAAATCATTATCAGAAGAAGAAATATTGCTGCTTCTCGAAGGTGATTTATCTGATTTGGACCTTGATACGTCTGATGTGGAGGAAGAGATTGAAAATGCTCGGCAGCAGGACCCTACTACACTGGAAATACAGTTTCTTCAAGGAATGGACCCTGATATGGTTGAAATTCTGGACCCTCAAGCCAATGATGAAGATGATGTTCCCTTAGGTTCAAGATTACTTGCTGAGCCAAAAGTTGCACCAAGTTATTCAGCTCAGAAAATTCAGCGTGATACACACCGGGATCTTCGGTGGAGAATGAAGGACATTGAAGAAGTGGACACATCATGTAATGCAGTTTTTTTTCTGACCCTCCAGGAGAAGGTCTTTGCAGTATTTCATCACTATGATATTATCCAGAACATAGTTCGGCAATCTAATCTATACTGCACAAAGAAAACAGGTGTATCTTTAGATACAAATGTTCGTGAAATAGAAAAGTATATAGGGTTAAACATCCTAGCAGGTGTTGTGAAAATGCCTAGTTACAGAATGAACTGGGCAGAGGCTACAAGATTCTCTCCAATAGCTGACTCAATGCCTATAAATAGGCTTGATAAGCTAAGAAATTATTTACATGTGAATGACAACACTAAAATGAAACAAAGAGAGGACCCTGATTATGACAAGCTGTTCAAGGTGAGACCATTTGTTGACAAAAATCAAACAAGGTTTTTCAATTATTGAACCTCAGGAATATCATTCAGTGGATGAATTAATCATTCCTTTCAAAGGTCATTCATCCCTGAAACAGTATGTAAAAAGCATACCACACAAGTGGGGTATCAAAGTTTTTGCCCGTGCTGGTTCTAGTGGAATTGTGTACGATTTTGAAATATACCGAGGGAAAGGAACTGTACATAATGATACTGGTCTTGGTATAAGTGGTGATATTGTGATGAGGCTTGTGGAAGGACTGCCAAAATATAAACTTTTAAAGTGTTTACAGACAATTGGTTCACCTCTTAATCTTATTTCTGCCCTGAAAAACTATGACATTTTGGCTGTTGGAACTGTTAGACCCACAAGACTTCAAGACTGCAATCTAAAAGCAGACAGTGAGCTGAAAAAGCAGAGACGAGGATCATACGATTATCGAACTGAAACAGAAAGGATCATCATAGCGCTGAAGTGGTATGATAACAAGTCTGTCGGTCTTGCATCATCATACAAAGGAGTAAGTCCAGTAGAACCAGTGAAACGTTGGTCAGTGGGAGAACGAAAATATATTGATGTTCCAAGGCCAGACATTGTTAGAGAATATAAACGTTCGATGGGAGGAGTTTATCTGTACGACATGCTGGTTGCTTTGTATAGGAGTAATACTGATGTGAAAAGATTTTATCTAAGGATCGTATTCCACCTTCTTGACATGTGTGTTGTGAATGCGTGGCTCCTATACCGCCGACATTGCGGATAAAGAGGAATTACCAAACACATGTTTCTGTTGATTTTTCGGTCTGATGTAGCTCATGGACTACTAAAAGCAGGAGACATTTTGGTAAGAAGACGAGGACGGCCATCAGATGACAGTCCGTCGCCTACAGTTGTGAAGAAACGAGCTCCATTGGTTCCCAGCCCAGTTGATGATGTAAGTAAGGTATGACAACATTGGACACTGGCCACAGAATGTAGAAAACAAACAGATGTATATTGTGCATTACAGCATATTCTCGAACAAAATGCATCAAATGTAATAAACTTCTTTGCTTAACCAAAGACAGGAACTGTTTCTTAAATTTTCATGTAAAGTAACAATCATGCTGTAAAAAACATAAAATTGTTCTGAAATGCAAGTTGCATTATTGTATGTACTAATTTTTCTTTAATAAACTGCTTCAAATTGTGTAATTAAAATATTCATTCAAGTTCCATTACCAAGCACTGTGACATCCCAACCACCTGACTGAAGGAAACAAATCCTGCCCAATGATGCCATATGGAGTCATCCCAAATTTCCCTCCAAAAACAAAAAAGTAACAAAATTTCTTATAAATATATATTATTCCAATCATTATGCAGGGAAATACGCGAAAAAATATTTTTCCCCACAAGTAAATAAAAGTTGGGCTGGAAAGGGTTAAAGGCTATTAGGTGCTCTAGGGAGGGGTGCCACTTATGTCACTGTAGAGCTCAGCAACGCTCTTTAATTGCCTCAGCGACTTCCGGCGACCACTAAGGGACTCTTTCGCCAGGGGTACCGTAAAGAACGATGGATCGCGTTTTAAGCCGCAGAAACGATCGTTGTAGTGACCTGCTCAACGAAAACTTCGACGGCACCATGTGTGGGAGATTCAGCGGTGACAGATGAGGTGAAGGCTTCCCAGTCTGCCTTGTTTAAAGCTCATCTGCGTTGGCGTCCGTGGGCATGATGCAGGGGGATTGACAGGAAGATGGGGAAGTAGTCACTCCCACACAGGTTGTCATGTGTTCTCCAGTGGATAGATTTGAGAACGCCAGGACTGCAAACCGAGAGATCAATGGCCAAATATGTGCTACGTACCACACTGAAATGTATATGGGCACCTGTATTGAATAGGCAGAGATCGAGTTGTGACAGTAAATTTTCGACCTCCCTACCTCGGAAAGTAACCATAGTGCTACCCCACAAGATTTCTCGGGCGTTAAAATATCACGAAGATAGCAAAGGTTTAGGGAATTTTTGAATCAGTGCAACCTGTGTGTTCAGGGGTCTGCACCATCTGGAGGAACATATTCAATGCAGAAAGTAATTTCCTGTGTCATCCTTATCCTGACAGCCACAGCGTCAAGAGAAGTTCGAAGGAGCAGAGGTTCACTGCATACCGAGTTTAGGACAAAGACGCAAACTCCACCTGACACTATTATAGTCGCTACAGTTCCTGTAATATATCTCATAGCCGTGGAGGGCAGGGGTCCTCATTGCTGGGAACCAGGTTTCCTGGAGGGCAATGCAAAAAGTAGGTGTAAAGCTAAACAGTTGCCATAGCTCAGCCAGGTGGTGAAAACAACCGCCGAAATTCCACTGGAGGATTACGTGATCGTGAAACTGGGAAGGCATAAAACAATCAAATGAGGCAGTCTACACCTCAGCGTCACCTGCTGCCACCAGATGAGTGACTGTGCACTCGACATCCATTGTGTCTAAGGGCCCAGAGAGATCTAGGTCCGCAGTGGACGCCAGAATCTCCACCTCATCCTCAGACACAGAGCTTGTAGTTAGTAGTGGTGGTAGTGGTGTGGGTGTCACTGCAGTGCCTAGGCTCTTGGGGGAGGGCTTCACTGCTTCTGTCTCAGGGACTGAAGCCCTACAATTAGCTACCTATGGTTGCTTCAGCCACTGGCAGATCTCAGCTTTGCCAACAGTAGGAACCTGGGAAGGGAGTGACCAAAGGGATCCCTTCCTGGTGAGAGGAGCCTAAGAAGACTTACGCTTCTCCAGCTGAGAAGTGGGGGGGGCTGTGCAGGAGCAACAGGGAGGGAAGTGCCCCTACAATCAAGGTGGCAGGTGGGGTCTGACAGCTCAGAGCCAACTGTACACAGCAGAAAAGAAGAGCAGAGGATGGTAAAACTTGTAGCAGTGGCGTATGTTGATGTCATATGCACAGGATGTAGCCTCTCATACTTTCTCTTAGCGTCAGTGCAGGTCAGTCGGTCCAGGCTCTTGTATTCCATTACTTTTCTTTCTTTCTGAAGAATCCTGTAGTCTGGCGAGCAAGGCGAATGGTGCTCTCTGCAGCTGACACAGATGGGATGCAGGGCACAGTGAGTATCGGGATGTGAAGGACGTCCACAACCCCGACAGGTGATGCTGGAAGTACAGCGGGAAGACATATGGTGTAACTTCCAGCACTTAAAGCACCACATCGGGGGAGGGATGTATGGCTTTACATCACAGTTTTAGACCGTCACCTTGACCTCGGGTAATGTGTCACCATCGAAGGCCAAGATGAAGTCACCGGCAGCAACCCGATTCCAGTGGACGCGCCAGACGAAATGGACACTTCGTCGCTCTAAATTGGCGCGCAGCTCATCGTCAGACTGCAAAAGAAGGTCCCTGTGAAATATGCTACACTGGACCATGTTTAAGCTCTTATGGGGTGTGACGGAAAAACATCTCTGAGCGTGTCACAGGCGAGTAGTGCCCCTAACTATGCAGGGGTAGCTCTTTTGATGAAGACCGATCCTGACTGCATTTTGGACGAGCCCTCCACCTCCATCAAACTTGTCCTCTAAATGCTCCACACAAAAAACTGTGGTTTCATTGACAGGAAAGATTTTCATCCACTCTCCTACATATGAGGTACCAGGGTGAATAAGCTTCACTGTTATCCTTAACCTTGCATTCCTCCCATGGTGTGGACGGGGGGGGGGGGGAGGGGGCTATTTGGGGTCATATTTCTTAGCACTGAAGTTAGACCTTGATTGCTTGGAGACTGTTTGACCACCAGCAAGAGATGACGTACTATCTTTCATGGTGTGTCATCCGCCCTAATGCCACCAACCAGGGGCCCTACCTAAGGCACCACCCATGGCTTTAAGCCATAACTAATAGGTGTACAACACATGTCTTCTTGTTTTATAAATTAAAAAAAAAATTATCCACCTGACGTAATTTAAATGTTTCAATAATAATTACAGACTCACAAGGAGTGAACATGGCAATTTTATCACTTGCTGGCAGATATGAAATAAGTCGGATGACAATGTAAGAACTTATGTTTCATTTTATGTAATTCTCATGCAAATTTGAAGTGGTTTACTTCCCTTGACGTTTATATACGTAGTTCACGTAGATGACGCCATGCAACCAACTGATGTGGTGTACATTCAGCCTGCCCTCCGCAAACAGTAGTATTCAATGAACTGTTGATGAAGCCCGACCAACAGGCATTACAAGCATTGAGCGAAAATAATAGTATGTAATATACAAACAATATGGGTTAAGCCATTACTTTTAACTTTTTGCGACATCATTTAATTGTGTTCTACTTATATTCTTAGGATTGAGAATGGCTAGTTTCTAGCCGAAATCTAAATCTGCACAATAAAACTTAAAAACGACGACTGATCACTGCAATCTATAATTTACAAGTCAATGTAACAGTCGCTGAGTGCAACAGCTTTCTGAATGGAAGGTAACCTGAATTGTTCTGAATAAAGTTCTGCAATTTGTGTACTGGGATAATAAGAATATCTGAGAATTGAAAGGTGTACAAGTCAGTCCTCCAGATACTCTAGACCGAGAAAACTCATCAGCTATGTTCTGTCTGCATACAGTTTTAACTATCTACCTGTAAACTACGTGGAGACTTGAAGACGATATAATTATTATACAGAAGTGTTATGTCAAAGCATTTCTCACGCAAGAACATTGTTCTCCACAATATCGTCCGGTATAGATATTGCAGAATTAGGGTTGGTTGACAATGTTATACCACAAGCTCTAAGAAAAAGAGCTAATGTCAGACTTAAGCCATTCCCCATTCAAGAAATAACATCTTTAAGTGCAGTTAATGTGTTATACGCACGGAAAAGGAAACTGGAAACGGAGGACATCTGAGTAAAACGAAAATTTAAGTGTATGGAGAAAACAACTGCCATAAAGGAAGAATATAAGATGCAACTGGAAAAGGAAGAAACTATTGTGGATGTGCAATCCAGGTTGACATATGAGTTTAAACACTCTGTATGGAGTAACCTAGCTACAACCGGGGAATACAAGATAATAGTATTTACAGTGAAGAGCGGTGGTAACTGGCCATATGATGGTTGGCCGAAAAAAAAAAACTGTTTGGAGGACGTTTCCTATGTTAAAGGACACACGAAAAATCTGTTTATCGAACTCCATTCCTCCTTGGATCTGCTTGAAAAGTATGACACTATGTCGAAATGTCGTGAGCTTTGTGTTATACACTTAGCAAAAGGATAACTGTTTTCAGAGCTTAAAACCGATGGAAAAACTACATTTAATGGCAACTCGTTTGCAAGAGTTGTAAACTTAAAATTCTGTACCGAAATTCCAGACGAACGTGCAGTAGAAGAACTGGCAGCTACACTGAGGAAGATGTGGAGAGCTGTAACAGCATTATGCAGTAAATAAGAGAAAAAATTAAAACCACAGAATGCTCTCATCTAGAAGAACTGCCAGAAAGAGCAGAATTAATTGTTAATAGGAAAAGAAATTAGATATATACTAGAATTCGAGAACATACCTTCTCTGTATTTGTCAGACTACTGGCTGGAGAAATAGAAGATTCAAATGTGGATTTCAGTTTTAAGATAAAATTAAATTGAACATTATTAAACCTACATGTAACAAAAGTAAGGTAAGTTTTTTCTGTATGTAAATGTATATCCAAGAGTTAATAAAGGTTTTGTTCTAGAATATTGACTTGTCTTATTCGCTAACCTACCAAAAATCCTGAAGTATTTCCTTTATACATTGATCGATGTCCATGTATTTCGGATGGAGAAGTGTCTAGTCAGGTGACCTTGAAAAGTAATTGAAAGTGTAGTAACCCCCTCTTCTTATTTATATGAGATTCAACTATTCGAACACCTCAGGCCTGAAAGTACCTGTATCAGTGAGGGGGGTGGGGTGTACTTTGGAGGTTTTCTGAGGGGGAGGGGAACAATAGGATAAGGACCTGCCAATCAAAAGAATGCGTTATCCCAGGGGTCATCACCTGTCACTCAAAAGACAATATGTTTGCACCTGAGTGTATACTTGCCCCTGATGTAGGCAACCCACACGAACGAACGAACAGTTTGCCTTACTACTTGCCAGATCTGACTTCACGTATAACGCCAGTAACGTGCTGAAAGTATTAACTGGTAATACTGTTGATATGACTCAAACTTGCGTTAATGGCATTTGAATTCTTAACTTCGTTTCTATCTAAGCGGCGAAAGCGCTAAGTTCAGTCCTATAAATAGCGTTTGCGAAGGTAGAACTGGATCTATTCTCGGCTAGCGGCGGCTGTTTGTTTGTTTTCAAGTACGGCATTAAACATATGCGCTGATCTAGCAATACAGGATAGGCCCTGTTGCTGTAGATCTTGCCCACATGTATTTTCACGAACTTTCACAGATGGTTTACGTGTTAGCCAGCGTAATATGGTGCACACTTTTACAGCATTTGCTGAGGAAGCCCAAGGAATCAAATTTGTCTTTTTGATGGAACTCCTGTTACGGTACACTGCTTTAAGCTATCCAGTAAAACCAAGTTAGGATGTTCTGAATTACCATATACTGTATCGACCAACAGTATTCTGACTTAATTCACCTTGGAAATACAGTTTGAGAATTCTATGATACGAGAGTTCACAAATATTGAAAACGCATAAATGAAGTTTTGTAAGTAGCTATGGGCTCAAATTTAGTGTAATGGTTGCAGCGAGACAAACCGCGCACAATGAAAATAGATATTCTAGCAGCACTGGATGTTAGAATATACGGAGCAACTGAATAAGTATAAAAAGTTATACGCGAGCCTTACAGCTACCAAAATGCATTAAATTTGACAAGTTCCATATTGAGAGTTTGCAAACCAATGAAGTTCATTTCTGCATTGACAGATCTTCAACATCAAAGAACTCTGAAATAACTGTAATAATCGACAGTAACAAACCATAGTATGGGGTCACAGGACCGTCATACTATTCTCTGTCCAAATTTTCGTGTAGGCGTGCTATGTACAATTTTTACCGTAACACGCAACGCTGACAAACTTTAGGTAAGTTTCGTTCTTTATGTTCAAGTAAAAGCAATAATTCCTCGGAGCACTGAGTTCGTGAATTCATTTCGACGCTACTTACCGTTCTTTTTGACAGCGTCTGGATGGCATTAGCGGCGGCCGTTGCACGGTTACCAATAAACAGTAACTTTCAGTAATGTTACTCCAAGTAAAACGTACGAAGTATTAGCACTTCGAAGCAGTTTATGCCTAATCAAAGCATTCTGTTACAATAATAATTTTTTTTACAGAAATAGTAGCAGGGAACATGCCAATGGCAGCAAATTTATGACCCTGCGTAAAGATCACGTCGTTTACTGTAGCCTTTGCTACTTCGCTAGTTCTGCCTACGGTTTACTCTCTACAACGAGGACAGCTACATTAGCAACTGCACTCGCCAGTGCATGTTGCCTACAAGCCGATCACGAAACAAGGTGTGAGTGGCAATTAGTCAACTCCCGTTCAGACGCTGGAACACGCCTTACGAGGCGTCTTCCCACTTTAAAAATGCAGTGAGAAAATTCACCTCTTTTTACTGCTTCATTTTCATTATTATGTTTGGATGAAATAAACGCTAAGCAGCTGCAGCAATGACTTCATTTCCTTGAGCAGGTGGGCCATATTAACTGATTATACGCTCATTTTCTCTTGCGTGTTTTCTACGATCGTCGGTGGCAGAACCATGTGTCGTGAACTTCAATAGTTATCAGGGAAAGAACTTCGTTGCTTTTTTTTGCTTCAGCAGCGGGATATAGTTTAAATTCTCTACCTCTGAATTTCCCCGCTATCAGTTCTTAGTTCAGTCGGACCTGTAGCTCCGAATGCTTAGAAATATTCAACCTACATGTTCTTGCACTCATCCTGTAAAATTTATCAAATTCTGTCTAAACAGCGTTGTTCTGCTTCAAAAACATGGCACTTCGAGATTACAGTAAATGGAAAGTAGATTTAATTAGCTATTAGAAGTGACTACAAAGGACTAAGTATTGTGAAATAAGTTCACCTGTTCCTTCAATAAGAAAAGTTTCATATTTAGGCTCTAAATATGTAGAACGCCGTTACGCGTTTAATTACGTAGCACTTTCTCCTTATAAAAATTTTGTCATTGCTGACATTTCATAAATATGACAGTTTTATGTTATGAGTATAGTTGGGATATTAATACTGCATTTTTTACTTTTTATCATCTGTGCTGAGTAAATGGTTCGTAACATTTCACCACAAAGGCCTAACGTGGTTACCGACACGGCAATGGTGAGTTAGGACATAGGACACGTGATGGTAATCCGTCTGATGGCTCCTTTAAGCTCCTCGTTCCTTTTTGCGCTATTAGATTAGGCTGTGTGTCAGCACCGGGTTTGACTCTCTTCACAGACGAATCAAGACGCTGCACAATAAACACCCATCACTCATCTATACTCACATTTAAGACACTTACCTAAGTTACCATTGTACATGAAAGAAAAGCGATTTGTAATTAGGCAACTGGCTTTACCACGCAAGGGCTCTGTGGCAACCATAGAACATACATGCCGTACACCTCAACAGAAGGGGGAGAACTGAGCATAACATCGTATGCTCATTCGCGTGTAACTGTGTTACTCTATTCGTAAAGGGAAATTAATTTATCCCTCTCTTCACTGAACTGCAGACCACGCGCTATGAGTAAACAAACAAGATATCGTGCGGACGTTAAGCCTTAACATACATTCGCTGAACAAAACTGGAAACTGCTCATGCACAGGAAGGTCGAGTTAGTCGATAAATATAACTGACATCTTCCATCATGCGAAAAACTAGAAATTGGGGGTAGAAATTTTCAATATTCGGAGCATAGTAGCCACTGAAAAAAATCAACAAAAACGTTTTCCGATGTTTACAGCAGAGCAAATTCGTAGGACTCCCAAGTTGCAGATGAATGCAAAAGCAGGCTCGACAGATAGATCCTAAAGCGTTTTACGCGAAGACACCAGGACACTAATATGCATGTTTATTAACACAACGAAAATGTGAGACAACCATGCAATGCGGCGCAGGCGTCTTACTTCAGTTCCGGCATGTTGGTCCGCAATTTTCGGGGCTTGCAGCTCAACTGACATACGAAAGCGTGTGGGATGCGCGTTATTGCGGCGGCTGGCGACGGCAGAGCCACCTACCGCGCGTTTTGCGCATGCTCCCCCTCTCTTTTCGATCTTCAGCGCCAGGCGCAAAACTCACCCGGCTATATTATCTCTCATCTGTCATTGCTGCCGCTAACGGTGGGAAGATGCGCAGTATCGGAGAGGCTCGCAAGTTTATCTGTAGATGCTGCAAGGACGAAACATAAGACGATGACTCGCCTTGCGGCGAACAGGGAACAATTAATTGAATAGGATGACATAGAGATATTTAACACAGATTCGCTGACGTCAAGCTACATTCGGCAATTTTCAGCTTCTAGGCCTTTAGTTCTTGCCTTCGCGTAGCATCTGTCTAAAAACTGTAGGAAGCAATGAGCGCAATTGCTCTAATTGAGTGTTTCTGACGTAGATATTGCGTATCGGCTTTATGTGTCTTGTTCTCGAAACTTTGACCGGATGAAACAATGCAGTTGCCAACGTGCTGGCTCTACAGGCAGGATTTTGAGGACGTAATTGTGCGTTGCTGCTAATTTACTGCATTAATAGGCTACCACATAGTGTTAGTCGTAATTTCAGACTTATTGCTGACGAGGCCGTTATCTGTTACAAATTTACTTGATAGAAATTGTAGTTTTCTCAAGTCAGATCTACTAAAATATCAACCTATTGCAAAAGCTATCTTTAGCTCGTTATGAAGAAACTTAGCAATCTGTAAACGTGACCAAACGATTAATGATCCACGGTTTGTGTTCTGCCTGCAGTGCGTAGCGATATGAAGAGGATCCAAATCCATCACACGAGCTCCTAGGAACAGTAAATAAAACTGAGAAACAACAGTATACCTTTTAAAAAATTGCTTCAAAACACTGTGTTTAGTATATTAGTGTAATTGTAGATTGCTTGTGCAACTGCTTCCGGAACCGCGCTGCTGCTGCGGTCGCAGGTTCGAATCCAGCCTTGGGCATGGATGTGTCTGATGGCCTTAGGTTAGTTAGATTTACGTAGTTCTAAGTCTAGGGGACTGGTGACCTCAGATGTTAAGTCCCACAGTGCTTACACCCATTTGAACCATTTTTTCTCAAGAGCTGTCTTAGAAATCCAAAGACTGCTTTTAGAGCAGAATGTCCACATGTGCTTCTGGAACCTACTTATTGAACCGTAGAGACCGAAGATAAAACTATATTAATAGTACCTCACACAGAGCCGTATGAGTAAGGTATTTTCCCGAAGCTGTTTATCCCTGACTCCTATCTCATATAGAAATTCTTGAACAGTAATAGTCGATTACAAACCTGTAAATGATAAGCGTATAGCCACATATACGGAGGGTATTCAGAAAGTAAGTCACATGTCTTGTCCCTCGCTAAGTCCATTACGCAACAAGATAGGCGCATTGTCAGAAGAGAGTACATGTTACCGGGTTCACGAAGACAAAGCTGTGCTGCGTTACGGATAAAAGGTGCCTCACAATATGACTGTTGATTATTTTAAAAATATATATGATTAACGAAATGTCATCCTTTGCATTCGAAATGTCGGAAAAGTAATCGATATACCGACATAACAACGGAAAAGGATATCAACTACCGGCCGAAAAAGAAATATCGGCTGTACGTTGTAAATATACTGCCAGTTTTAGAGCTGTATAATTATTGATTTATTATTAGCTATTCTGTACATCAACAAGCTAGTAGTCTGCTTATCTCCCTTGGAGCATGGATTGAAAGGAAAACGATGCACATGTACGCTTGGAGATAACCACTTTGCTAAAAATGATAACACAGGTTGGTGGCACATTAAAAGGTGCCCGATGGGTCCGTCGTTCGGTTACGTTATATATCAGATTTGTCTGGAACACTTCATGTCGAATTCCCTGTTAGTTATTTTTTTTTTTTTTTTCAACAAACGCCAGGGACCTAGCAGTTGTAGTGTCAAAATTGAGGTGTGGAGTTTATTGAACGTTGCATTTTCCGTTGGTAGTACGTAGCGCCGAATAGATCAGCATTCGCTCACACGTTTCCGCACACTGCAAAGACCAATCTTGTCATTTAGATTTTTGTTCATGAGCCCGCCGGGGTGACCGAGAGGTTCTAGGCGCTACAGACTGGAACCGCGCGACAGCTACGGTCGCAGGTTCGAATCCTGCCTCGGGCATGGATTTGTGTGATGTCCTTAGTGTAGGGGACTGATGACCGCAGATGTTAAGTCCCATAGTGCTCAGAGCCATTTGAACCTTTTCTTTTTTTTTTGTTCATGAGTTTCAGCAATTGTTTTTGCAGACTGTCGAAGTGAAGTGATATCACACTAGTTGTGTCAAATTCTTTTTTTGTTTCTTTTTACGCAACTGGTGTGCTATTTCTTCACATTGGATGTCTTGTTACTCCATTCACACCGCCTCCCTCCCTCCCTGTGCAATCGGACTACTTCTTCGTGCGATCTATGTTTGCTTCACGCAGTCAAAGAGAAAGACCGGACGTGATGAAAGCTCAAAAAGTAGTAAGACGACTCCTCACAGTGTAAGTAAAATTATGTTCTACTAAAGATTCAAAAGAACGTCTTCGAATACTTATCGAGAATTATGAAAAAAATATAATGTAAAATAAAAATATCGGCATTCGATATTGACTTTTCGATGTCGATATATCGATAAATTGGCGGAATATCATCGCCTACACAGACAGTCTTCTTTCGTTAAAATATCGATGTATCTACGTATCGATATTTTTTGAACAGCCCTACATCACAGTGTGCAAGTGAAATGGCGCAGCAAGTGGATACGTACTCCAACGTTGCCGTAAGCGGGACATTATATTGTTCCTAGAATAATATTTTCACTCTACAGCGGAATGTGCGCTGATATGAAACTTCCTGGCAGATTAAAACTGTGTGCCGGACCGAGACTCGAATTCGGGACCTTTGCATCTAACCAACTGAGCTACCCAAGCACGACTCACGACCCGTAGCCACAGCGTCTCCTACCTTTCACTTGCTCACAAAAGGCAAAGGTCTCGTGTTCGAGTCTAGGACCGGCACACAGTTTTATTCAGCCAGGAAGTTTCAGTATGGTTTTTATCGGCAAAATGTCTGAATTGCACATGGGTTCACCATGAAGTGCTGGCCGTATTTGGACCAAACACAGATTCGTGTCCAGCTGTAGTGAAGTGGTGCCGGACAAATGTGGGTGGTGCTGGTCGGGAAGGGAGACCATCGACATCCATCACAAACGACAATGACTAGACAATCGAGGAAATGATTCGCAGCAATCGCAGATTTTTCGACGTTGAGGACGTTCACACAGCGGTTCTCGAATGGCTCCGTGGCCAACGATCGGATTTCTGCTGTGGAGGAACTGAATCATTTGCAGAACGTTCGACCGTTGGTCACAGGGACTGTGTGATGTTATTAAAAAATAGTGTCATATATATGTGCTACTTATAAATGTAGTGCAGGCTTTAATAAAAGTTGCTTGGTCTATCATAACAGTTTGTAACTTACTTTTTGAGTCCCCTCGTGTAATAGTAATTGTCTCTTTTGTTCAACTGACATGAACCACATCAGAACATTTACCGTGAATATGATGTACGGAGTGTGGAACTAACCAACTCTACAGCAGTTAATATACACTACTGGCCATTGCTACACCAAGAAGAAATGCAGATGATAAACAGGTTAAAAAAAATGGCTCTGAGCACTATGGGACTCAACATCATAGGTCATAAGTCCCTTAGAACTTAGAACTACTTAAACCTAACTAACCTAAGGACATCACACACACCCATGCCCGAGGCAGGATTCGAACCTGCGACCGTAGCAGCCTCGCGGTTCCGGACTGCAGCGCCAGAACCGCACGGCCACCACGGCCGGCTGATAAACAGGTATTCATTGGACAAATATATTATACTAGAACAGACACATGATTACATTTTCACGCAATTTGGGTGCATAGATTCTGAGAAATCAGTACCCAGAACAACCACCTCTGGCCGTAATAACGGCCTTGATACGCCTGGGCATTGAGTCAAACACAGTTTGAATGGCGTGTACAGGTACAGCTGCCCATGCAGCTTCAATACGATACCACAGTTCATCAAGAGTAGTGACTGGCGTACTGTGACGAGCCAGTTGCTCGACCACCATTGACCAGACGTTTTCAGTTGGTGAGAGATCACGAAAATGTGCTGGCCAGGGTAGCAGTCGAACATTTTCTGTATCCAGAAAGGCACATACAGGACCTGCAACATGCGGTCGTGCATTATCCTGCTTAAATGTACGGCTTCGCAGGGATCGAATGAAGGGTAGAAATGGTTCAAATGGCTCTGAGCACTATGGGACTTAACATCTATGGTCATCAGTCCCCTAGAACTTAGAACTACTTAAACCTAACCAACCTAAGGACATCACACAACACCCAGTCATCACGAGGCAGAGAAAATCCCTGACCCCGCCGGGAATCTAACCCGGGAACCCGGGCGTGGGAAGCGAGAACGCTACCGCACGACCACGAGCTGCGGACAATGAAGGGTAGAGCCACGGCTCGTAACACATCTGAAATGTAACGTCCACTGTTCAAAGTGCAGCCACTGCGAACAAGAGGTGACGGGGGAGACATGTAACCAATGCCACCCCATATCATCATGCCTGGTGATGCGCCAGTATGGCGATGACGAATACAAGCTTCCAATGCTCGTTCACCGCGATGTCGCCCAACACGGATGCGACCATCATGATGCTGTAAACAGAACCTGGATTCATCCGAAAAAATGACGTTTTGCCATTCGTGCACCCAGGTTCGTTGTTGAGTACACCATCGCAGGCACTCCTGTCTGTAACCGCAGCCATAGTCTCCGAGCTGATAGACCATGCTGCTGGAAACGTCGTCGAACTGTTCGTGCAGATGGTCGTTGTCTTGCAAACGTCCCCATCTGTTGACTCTGGGATCGAGACGTGAACGCACGATACGTTACAGATATGCGGATAAGATGCCTGTCATCTCGACTGCTATTGAAATGAGGCCGTTGGGATCCAGCACGGCGTTCCGTATTAGCCTCCTGAACCCACCGATTCCATATTCTGTTAACAGTTGTTGGATCTCGACCAACGATAGCAGCAATGTCGCGATACGATAAACGCAATCGCGGTAGGCTACAATCCGACCTTTATCAAAGTTGGAAATGTGATGGTACGCATTTCTCCTCCTTACATGAGAAATCGGGTGGAAACTTTCCTCATGTCAGCACGTTGTAGGAGGCGCCACCGGCGCCAACTTTGTGTGAATGCTCTGAAAAGCTAATCATTTACATATCACAGCATCTTCTTCTCGTCGGTTAAATTTCGCGTCTGTAGCACGTCATCCTCGTGGCGTAGCAATTTTAATGGCCAGTAGTGTAACTTGAGGAAATGATTATTATTGGACAGTAAAAAGTTTCTTCTATCATGCATTGTAGTGACTGACTGCAGACATTCACAAATATTCGGGAGGTACAGGGTTCAGCTCACTGTTGGGCTCTTCTACTTTCGGACATAAAGTACAAGTCGTGCCATCCTGCTTAAGTTTTCCCGCGGTCTCTGTGAATTCATTGAGGCGAATGCCCGGACAGTTCCTTTGAAACGTTCACCACAGAGTTCCATTCCAATCAGAGGTTCTGCTTCATCTGTAATGATTTCATCGTCGGCGTTAAACCTTTTTCTCTTGCCATGAACGTCGAAGAGTCACCTGACAAGGGAAGTGCGCTACCTCGAAAGTTCAGATCCGCTCGAAAATGTACTTGGTACATACATCGCTGATCCCAAAAACAGTGGTATGAGCCACTCACATGCAAAAATGAGCATCTAACGATGATAGATATTTCAGTGAACACCTGCTCGAGACCTAAGAGAGAACATCTGCTAAGGCGAAGAAGCAAAATATCGATATAAAACGACCAAAAACACAAATATTTCAATGTCGCGACCTTCCTTCTGCTTAAAATACGAGGGGCGCTCAGTAACTAAGGTAACACATTTCTTTTGCGAAAGCAGGTTGGTTTTATTCGGGGCTCCAACACACCATGCTATTCCCCGCTCTTTTGGCTACAGAACCCTATTTTGCAACATAATCTCCATTCAGTTCAAAGCTTCACGCCACCTTACGGGGAGGGCCTGTATGCCCGCACTACATCTACACGGATATTCTGCAAATCACATCTAAGTGCCTGGCAGAGGGTTCATCGAACCACCTTCACAATTCTCTATTATTCCAATCTTGTATAGCGCGCGGAAAGAACGAACACCTATATCTTTCCGTACGATCTCTGATTTCCCTTATTTTATCGTTGTGATCGTTTCTCCCTATGTAGGTTGGTGTCAACAAAATATTTTCGCATTCGGAGGAGACAATTGGTGATTGGAATTTCGTGAGAAGATTCCGTCGCAACGAAAAACGCCTTTCTTTTAATGTTGTCCAGCCCAAATCCTGTATTATTTCTATGACACTCTCTCCCATATTTCGCGATAATACAAAACGTAGCTGCCCTTCTTTGAACTTTTTCGATGTACTCCGTCAGTCCTACGTGGTAAGGATCCCACACCGCTCAGCAGTATTCTAAAAGAGAACGGACAAGCGTATTGTAGGCAGTCTCCTTAGTAGGTCTGTTGCATTTTCCAAGTGTCCTGCCAACAAGGCGCAGTCTTTGGTTAGCCTTCCCCACAAAATTTTCTATGTGTTCTTTCCAATTCAATTTGTTCGTAATTGTATTACCTAGGTATTTAGTTGAATTTACGGATTTTAGATTACAGTGATTTATCGTGTAACTTAAATTTAACGAGTTCCTTTTAGCACTCATGTGGATGACCTCACACTTTTTGTTATTTAGGATCAACTGCCACTTTACGCACCATTCAGATATCTTTTCTAAATCGTTTTGCAATTTGTTTTGATCTTCTGATGACTTTATTAGTCGATAAACAACAGCGACATCTGCAAAAAACCTAAGACGGCTGCTCATATTGTCTCCCAAATCGTTTATATAGATGAGGAACAGCAAAGGCCCTATAACACTACCTTGGGGAATGCAAGAAATCACTTCTGTTTTACTCGATGACTTTCCGTCAATTACTACGAACTGTGACATCTCTGACAGGAAATCACAAAGCCATTCATATAAGTGAGTCAATATTCTCTAAGCACGCAATTTCACTACACACCGCTTGTGTGGTACAGTGTCAAAAGCCATAGGGAAATCCATAAATACGGAATCGATCTGAAATACCTTGTCAATGGCACTCATCACTTCATGCGAATAAAGAGCTAGCTGTGTTTCAGAAGAACGATGCTTCCTAAACCCATGTTGACTGTGTGTCAATAGACAGTTTTCTTCGAGGTAATTCATAATGTTTGAACACAATATATGGTCGACGTCGATGTCGGAGCTAACGTCTTGTTGCATGAATAACGTCCCCATCATCAATGTAGTGTTTCCCGTGTAATGCATCATTCATTGGGCCAAACAGGTCAAAGTTGGGAAGCGCGAGATCAGGGCTATAGGTGGATGAGGAAGAACAGTCCTACGAAGGTTTGTGAGTTCCTGTCGGGTGCGCACAATTGTATGAGGCCTTGCATTGTATTGGAGCAGAAGTTCGTTTGCATTTTTGTGGCGACGTAGACGCTGAAGTTGTTTCTTCAGTTTCCTGAGAGTAAAGCGGTACACTTCAGAGTTGATCGTTGCACCTTGAGGAAGGACATCTAACAGAATAACTGCTTCAGAGTCCCAGCAGGCCGTCGGCATGACTTTAATGGCTGAGGGTGCGACTTTATAAGTGTTTCTTTGAAGGAGAGGTGGTGTGGCGCCACTCCTTCGAATCCTTTTGTTTCCAGCTGGAAGTGATGAACCTACGTTTCGCCGATGTTCGACAAAAAGTTGTCACGGCTAACAGAGATGCCCAGTTGAGCAGCGATGTATCTGAATTGTGATCCGTCGATTACCTCGAATGCGTGTGTCTGCACTTTCCAACACTGCGGGAATCAAAGCTGTGTGCGGCCATCCAGGCGCGAGACATCGGTAAGGCTTGCGTGGCCTTGTTGCGATGACGATATACGCCTCGCTCAAGGACCCAACGTGGTTTTGTTCACTGCCAGGCCCCCGTAGACACTCTGCAAGCGTCTATGAATAACCTCCCTGTGTTGGTTTTCCATCTAAAGGAACTCAATTACAGCTCTCTGCTAGGGCCGCGTCTCCATTACAGTGGTCATTTAGAAGGCTGCACGTAGCGCAGCCACCTAGCGGAGATTCATAAAACTATAGGGGCTGAATTTCGAATACAGTATTCCACGACGTTCAACAACAAATTCCGCATTTTTTCCAACCTAAACTAACCAAGGAAAAAGAATGTGTCGAATTACCTATTCAACGGCCCTCGTAATTATGCTGTATGAACAGCAAAATTTCTACTGACCTGGTAGTGTTGTACAGCTATTCACTCTCGAAAGTGCAGGTGCAGTCAAAACAAAGTGGTACTCAACAATATTCAGATCTGACTGAAGTCGCTCTTTCACGTTCGACACTACTTCTTCGTTCAAGTAGTCCAACTTCGAACGCCACACCAATTACATTTTCAAATGATGATTCTGGTATGTCCCTGTCTTAACCTGTCTTTGACCAGGTGTATTGTAACATAGGTCACTACTTCCGTGCAAGAAACTGATTGTACAGGACAGTACAGTAATGAAGTATGAAGACCTAGTCCTCTTGTTTTCTTTGAGCACACTCTGGTGATTAAAAGGCTGATCTCTGCAATTTTACATGTTGGTTTTCACATTGCAATCTTCACTTTGAGCTTATATTGTGTAAAAATGTACACGCCATGAGATTGGTAATGGCTGTCTTCGGTGTGTTTTCGATCACACTACACCAATATTTGTTTCTGCTCGTTACCAAAATTCTCCTCTTAGACCGTGAATAGGTGATTATTCAAATGTCCCTCCCCGCGCAGTTTGGCATGCGAATGGCTCATACCGCTATTTTTGGAATGAGCGATTTATATTCAAAGCACATTTTGTTACGGTTCGCCTTCCCTTGTAATGCCAAACGTCCTTTGTGGGCGTAAAAGAGTGCAATAATGAGCTATGAAGACCTACCCTTATTCGTTTGAGACCACTCGACGTGTTAATGCAGTCAGGTTTTTGATAAGTTTTATCAGTCCGCTTTACCTTACCACAAGAGCAACAATATTTTTCCAGTGACGTACAGCTGAGTTCCGCGATGTCTCAGACATTCGTATTCAGTGTCCAAATCGTTGTGTTGGCAGAAGAGCCAACACCGTGTTACTAGTGTAGGCCCAAATGCACGCGTTTTAGCTCACTCAGGCTGGCGTGAGGAGGGAAGGACTATACTGACGTGAGGTCTGGAACATGACAAGGAATTAGAATTCAGAAAGCGGACGTAATTCATTAATGATGAACGTCGCTCTTGACGGTACATGATTCACAATATTGTCTGTTCAGAATTAATTCTAATTACTGAATATGGCGCCTTGCTAGGTCGCAGCAAATGACGTAGTTGAAGGCTATGCTAAACTGTCGTCTCGGCAAATGAGAGCGTATGTAGACGGTGAGCAATCGCTAGCAAAGTCGGCTGTCCAACTGGGGCGAGTGCTAGGGAATCTCTCTAGAGTCTAGACTATACCTGCCGTGTGGCGGCGCTCGGTCTGCAATCACTGATAGTGGCGACACGCGGGTCCGACGTATACTAACGGACCGCGACCGATTTAAAGGCTACCACCGAGCAAGTGTGGTGTCTGGCGGTGACACTACACAAATAAAATAAATCAAAACGTTCATCATCCTGAAGGTCAGTTTAAATGCAGCATTGCCTTACTAGGAATGGTCCTATCAGGACTATATCTCTACTTTTCTCTGACTTCTAAACAATACACTCGTGGTTTTCTCTGACTTATGAACAATGGAAAGAGATTACTCAGCAGTACTTTTGCTCGCCACACTCTTTATTTGTCCATTATAGCGACTATGGTTTTTAAATGAAAAGTTGTATACTCTAACGGGATTTCATAACGTCTAGCAAAAGTGTAATGTACAAGGTTGGTTAATTTTTTCATGGAATACATAAAACTGTGTGTTAAATGTGCTGACTGCGAGACCCCACTTTGTCGACCCAGTGATGTTTACGTGTTAACAATAAGGGTGGTAATGCGTAGTGCTGGTAACCTTGTTCCTCACTTTTCACACATCGCCAATCACTTTTTGCGAATGAGATTTTTACTTACGAAGCAAAGACAGTTCAAATTGTTCCAGTCAGTACGTTGTCTTTCAGTAACTGTGCAACGCGGAAATATTCCTAAACGGTCGTTGATCTAATGTTTTACAACACGTTCTTCATCTATAATTTTTTTGGTAACCTGGTTTTTGGACGTCATAATAATTCATATATTTCATACGTACATTCGACATGTGTCCTGATAATTATGTCGCAGTTTCTCTAATCAGATATTTAGTGTAGTGTTAGCAGTTAGCCAACACTACGCACACTACTTGGTTGAGGAGGCCGAATGCACGCGTTAACTCACGCAGGCTGGCGTGAGGTCTGAAACAGGATACGTAATGAATGCTATAAAGAAAAGTACGTAGCTGCTGGAATACTTAACTTTAATCCATCATTGTTGTACATCGCTCTTGACGATACAAGTGAGACTCTGTAGATACATGCAATGTAATGCTAATGGCGCCTTGCTAGGTCGTAGCCATTGACTTAGCTGAAGGCTATTCTAACTATCTGCTCTGCAAATGAGCGAGGCTTCGTCAGTGTGCATCGCTAGCTAAGTCGTCCGTACAACTGGGGCGAGTGCTAGTAAGTCTCTATAGACCTGCCGTGTGGCGGCGCTCGGTTTGCAATTACTGACAGTGGCGACACGCGGGTCCGACATGTACTAATGGACCGCGGCCGATTTAAAGCTACCACCTAGCAAGTGTGGTGTCTGGCGGTCACACCACATTTAGCATGAATGAGCACTATGTTCTTGTATCGGGCAAAGACGTGTAAACATAGAGCGCATACAATTAGTTGCACTGCCTTCTCTATATATGGGCAACTCTCGAGCACACTGCACATGGGACTTCTCTGAACAGTGTACAGTAGAGTTCGGTCATTCACGAACTAACGGGTCCAAAGGAACAGTTCATCAAGATGGACGAAACGAGCGATGAACGAATTCTAAGGAATAGTTATTCGTAGTTCACTTCGGTCATGGCTTTCTACTTATAGTTACCGGGAACGGGAAACGGTCGGTCTCGTTCCCGCAACTGCATGTCGGCCGGTGTTTCAGCCTCGGTCCTGTACCCATCTGTCTCGGTCTCGCTCGGCCGGACTCGTCCTTCTTCGCGTGGCCACTTGACACAGTTCCTCTGCCGACTGCTCGTAGTTAGCTCAGTATAGAGTTGTTCATATCATTCACTACGCACGCCCATTCTAGGTCTGTTTCAAATCTTTTTTTAACTCTGAACTTCTGGTTCTTTTTGTATTCTATTCAGTGTCCATGACCGGTAATTAAAATGTAATTTATAATTACGTAAATTACATACAATTACATGGTATGTAATACATACATCTTTTCAGTTAAATGGTTCAAATGGCTCTGAGCACTATGGGACTTAACTTCTAACGTCATCAGTCCCCTAGAACTTAGGACTACTTAAACCTAACTAACCTAAGGACAGAACACACATCCATGCCTGAGGCAGCAGTCGAACCTGCAACCATAGCGGTCGCGCGGTTCCAGACTATAGCGCCTAGAACCGCTCGGCCACTTTTCAGTTAACAAAATAGCATATCAGCTTACTTAACTATTTCGATAAACAGCAGAAGAAATGCTTGTAAAAAGGCAAGAATTTTTTGTTATTATACATGCAAAGGAAGTCGCCACGGCAAACACGAGTGGCCATTTTCCGTCTTTTTTTGACCCAAGGTAAAAGAGCGTGTTCATTGTAATGGAAGGCAGACCGACTTACAAACGAATGAAGTCCGCGTTCCATAATCGGGTGTCTGATGTCACATTTTGTAAAGAGAATATGATAACTTCTACAATATTTCAGTGGTACAGGGTGGCGCACTAAAAATCGACCCCGAGTACTACACTGCTCACTGTCGCCTACCAATCGTTAGCTGTTGTTTCGAAGTTGTTGTTTGCATTAGCTTATTTGTTATTTCTTCACTGCTTAATTATTATATGTTTATCTGTTCTGCTCGTAGCGGTCAACAAATCCTGCGTAATTGGCGAGCAGTCCGCACTCGGGGTCGGTTTTTCGTCCGTTACCTGATAATATTTCACTGCGATCAACCACATAACGCTACAGTTGGCTAAACTAGAGGTTTTGCAGAATCATGAAAATTATAAGTGAGTGAGAATTCTGTTATGAGTAAAATGTACTCCAGGGCGGAGGCGAATGCCCCCTCTTGGCGCCTGGAAATCTTCAGTCACATATGCTACTAATTTTCAGTTTTTCATAAGAACCGTATACCAAGCACAAATGAACGGTGAACGGGTAAAAATGAATGTTTCCCAAAAAAAGAGCGATCACCAGTGAAGTAGTTCCCAATGATGAACGCGTTTGCCCATCTCTAGTGTGCAGCAGCCCTCGCTGCAGTCCGGTTTAAACCGGATGCCGTTTAACGCCTCTCAGTGTGGTGTCACTTCCGCAGCGCAAAGGTCTTCGCCTTTGCAGTAGCAGATCCGTTTGTAACGTTTAGGTTCGTGTACCGTAGGATGTGCGATGAAAGAAGTCGAGAGGCATAAACGAGACATTAGCGAGATCAACACCATAGGTAAATTTCAGAAGTTTTGTATGACTTTTTACATTATATACAATATAATGCCTCCTCCGACGTACATAGTCCAGTCACACTGATGTGACCACCACCAATGTTCGACGTTAACGTGTAATAACCGCTCACAGACGGCAGGTGGCAGCATTGTCAGCGGAGCGTATACAGGGTGGTCCATTGATAGTGACCGGGACAAATATCTCCGCCGGCCTCTGTGACCGAGCGGTTCAAGGCGCTACAGTCCGGAAGCGCGCTGCTGCTACGGTCGCAGGTTCGAATACTGCTTCGGGCATGGATGTGTGTGATGTCCTAGCTTTAAGTAGTTCTAAGTCTAGCGGACTGATGCCCTCAGATGTTAAGTCCTATAGTGCTTAGAGCCATTTTGAACCAAATATCTCACGAAAACGAAAAAGCTACAAAGCACGAAACTCGTCTAGCTTGAAAGGGGAAACCAGATGGCGCAATGGTTGGCTCGCTAGATGGCGCTGCCATAGGTAAAACGGATATCAACTGCGTTTTTTAAATAGGAACCACCATATTTTATTACATATTCGTGTTGTACGTAAAGAAATATGAATGTTTTAGTTGGACCACTTTTTTCGCTTTGTGATAGATGGCGCTGTAATAGTCACAAACGTATAAGTACGTAGTATCACGTAACATCCCTCAAGTGCAATCTAAATGGTGCAATGTATACTGATTTCCTACGTAATGTTCTACCGATTTAGCTACAAAATGTTTCACTGCATGACAGAATGGCGATGTACTTCCAACATGATGGATGTCCGGCACATAGCTCGCGTGCGGTTGAAGCGTTATTGAATAGCGTATTTCATGACAGGTGGATTGGTCGTCGAAGCACCATACCACGGCCGACACGTTCACCGTATCTGCAGTCCCCGGATTTCTTTCTGTGGGGAACGTTGAAGGATATTTGCTAACGTGATCCACCGACAACGGCTGACAACATGCGTCAGCGCATTGTCAATGCATGTGCGAACATTACGGAAGGCGAACTACTCGCTGTTGAGAGGAATGTCGATACACGTATTGCCAAATGCATTGAGGTTGACGGACATCATTTTCAGCATTTATTGCATTAATGTGGTATTTACAGGTAATCACGCTGTAACAGCATGCGTTCCCAGTTCACAAAGGTACATGTATCACTTTGGGACAACCGAAATAAAATGTTCAAATGTACCTAAGTTCTGTATTTTAATCTAAAAAACCTACTTGTTACCAACTGTTCGTCTAAAATTGTGAGCCATACGTTTATGACTATTACAGCGCCATCTGTCACAAAGTGAAAAATTTGGTCCAACTAAAACATTCATATTTCTTTACGTACTACACGAATATGTAATAAAAATGGGCGTTTCTATTTAAAAAAACGCAGTTGATATCCGTTTGACCAATGGCAGCGCCATCTAGCGAACCAACCATTGCGCCATCTGGTTTCCCCCTTCAAGCTAGAAAAGTTTCGTTCTTTGTTGTTTTTTCGTTTGACGCTTATTTCGTGAGATATTTGGCCCGGTCACGATCAATGGACCACTCTGTATAAAGCGTTTCTGGGGGAGTGGGGAGTGGAAACAGTGCAGAATGTCGTAATGCGGAAACGGGGAGATTTATCAGACGTCCAAAAGGGTGTGATCATTGGCTTTCGCGCCAACGGTGGAATCATTTTCGAAACGGCTAAGTTTGTAGACTGTTTGCTTGCCGCTGTTGTTAAAGCATACTGTGCATGGCAAAATGGCGCTACCCAAACCGGCGGCGAAGCAACTGTGGTGCACCACGGGACATAGATAACAGGGGTGAACGACGGCTGCAGAGATTAGACGTGGATGAATCGTGTTTTGTGTTCCATTGGAGAGGTGCCCGTTGCAGTGTACTGCGCAAAACGTCTGAAAGCGTACACCCTGCAACAATTTTCAGAAGGGTCCAGGCCAGAGGAGGAAGCGTTATGGTATGGAGGACGTTTTCTTGGTATTACCTGGATGATCTCGTATTTCTGCAAGACACAGTGGATCAACAGACGTGTGCATCTACCCTTGGGTACCATGTCCACCCCTATGCGCGGTTTGTTCTTCCTCAGCACGATGAAGTCTACCAGCAGGACAATGGAACGTGGCAGCGTACGTGCATGGTTCCAAGAGCACCAGGATGAGTTTACTATACTCCCCTGACCACCAAACTCCCCGCATTTAAACCCAGTTGAGAGTCATTTGGAGCTCCTCGATCGGGCTGTTAGCTCCATGGATCCCTCAATCGAGAAACCTAGCACAGCGCTGGCCAGGGTGGCCAAGCGGTTCCAGGCGCTACAGTCTGGAACCACGCGACCGCTACGGTCGCAGGTTCGAATCCTGCCTCGGGCATGGATGTGTGTGATGTCCTTAGGTTAGTTAGGTATAAGTAGTTCTAAGATCTAGGGGACTGATGACCTTAGAAGTTAAGTCCCATTGTGCTCAGAGCCATTTGAACCTAGCACAGCTGGCCATGTTGGTATCTTCCAGAACATTATTTTTGCTCTACCATCTGAGCAACCCAAGCACGACTCACGACCTGTCCCCACACCTTCAATTCTGCCAGTCCCTTGTAGCTCAGTTGGTAGAGCACTTGCCTGCGAAAGGCAAAAGTTCCGAGTTCGAGTCTCTGTCCGGCTAACGGTTTTAATCTGCCTGGAAGTTTCATACCAGCGCACACTCCGCTGCAGAGTGAAAATGCCATTCTGGAAACATCCCCCAGGCTGTGGCTATGCCATGTCTCCACAATATCCTTTCTTCCAGTTCTGTAAGGTTCGTAAAAGAGCTTCCGTGAAATTTGGAAGGTAGGAGACGAGGTACTGGCATAATTGAAGCTGTGAGGACGGGTCGTGAATCGTGCTTGGGTAGCTCAATTGGTAGAGCACTTGCCCGCGAAAGGCAAAGGTCCCGAGTTCGAGCCTCGGTCCGGCACACAGTTTTAATCTGCCACGAAGTTTCCTACCAGCGCACACTCCGCTGCAGAGTGAAAATCTCATTGTGGAAACATCCCCCAGGCTGTGGCTAAGCCATGTCTCCACAATATTCTTTCTTCCACTTCTGCAAGGTTTGTAGAAGAGCTTCTATGAGGTTAGGAAGGTAAGAGACGAGGTACCGGCAGAATTGAAGCTGTGAGCACGGGTCGTGAGTCGTGTTTGGGTAGCTCAGTTAGTAGAGCACTTGCCCGCGAAAGGCAAAGTTCCCGATTTCGAGTCTCGGTCCGGCACGCAGTTTTAATCTGCCAGGACGTTTCTTATTGGCTTTCTTCCTGCAAGTCGCGCAGCGGTCTGCGCTGCAAAAGGTGGTTATTCAGGCATTTGACAAGTGTTCACATTAATGTGACCGGACGGTGTATTTGTGGGGAAAGGGCACGAAGATAAAAGACATATTCGAACTCGCACTTGGGCTTACCACCTTTCGTTCTTCCTGCGCACCATTCACAGCTGGAACAGAAAATTCAACGAAATTTGATCCAAAGGAGCAAAAAGTGCTTATGCTTTTTCAACCCTTCTGTTTCACGCCTTAATGTGGCGTGATTACAGAGGGATGCAAACTCGAGACATGCGCGAATAAAACGGCAACGTGTCCCTCTAAGATCTCCCACATCGGCCACACCTTTGGTGTCACCCGCCTATCTTTGCTGAGCACCTTAAAAGTGTGCATGTACAGAAACAGAGCGTGATGTTAGTCCTTGGGCCTGCACACGGATTACGCTGATGCCTTGCAACTGCCAACAGAACATTCCAGAATCGGAGTGCTATCAAAGGTGTTGCTCGACTGCAAGTGCCAAGGACTTCAGAGCAGGCTATCTCAGGTCAGATACATTTCTCTACAAAGACGGGTGGGTGGCACCAAAGGTACTGCTGAACTGGAGAGGTCTTTGAAGGACCCTTTGCCGTTTCCTTTACGCATGTCTCAGTGTTGCACCGTCTATTATCACGCCACAATAGGGCGTTCAACAGGAGCAGTGAAAAAGCATAAGCAACATCTGCTGCTTGGCACCGCGTTCAAATTTCGTCGAGTGGTTTTCAACGGTCCCTAGAGGTTCCATCTCACACACGAAATCAAAAATTGCGGTCCCACTGCACTCCAAAGTGGTTGCTGGCCCATGATGTCCTTAGAGTGCGTCTGAAATATTCGGGGAGTGTCAGCAGTGTTAAAGAGCGTCAAGAATGTCGTCCTGTTGTTCATCACACCACCGCGAAATGTATGTAAATCAACGCCCCTAGAGAAGGTGAGTTTTCATTGATGCCCTTCATACCACCCGCTAAGACCTTTTCGTCTAGATTCTGAGCTAAGATGCGTCTGAAATATTTTCTTCGGCCACGCATAAGGAAACCGCCCGATTTCAACGGTGCTTGTTGGGGTTCTTGCCTACGTCGCAGAGGCGTTAAAAGAAGGGGAGGAATGGGGCTGTGACGATCTTGCTATCGCTCGACACGTCCACGGGGGCGCTGGGTAATTGTGTTGCCAATGTGAGATCATTAATCCTCTTTACACACCTCACCTGAACTTCTCAGCTCTGGCTTTTATTTAGCAAGTGTCGACATTCTGCCATCTGAAGCGTTGCCGAGGCAGAGGATATCGCAGGGCGCCATGCTTTTGCTTCGTTACAAAGGTAGGTTGTTGGCACATTGGAGCCAAATTTCAAACTCATGCGTCGCAATGGGAGACAGCGTCTCGAAATAGTTATTCTTTGTGTTGCGCATTGTATATACAGGGTGGTCCATTGATAGTGACCGGGCCAAATATCTCACGAAATAAGCATCAAACGAAAAAACTGCAAAGTAACTCGTCTAGCTTGAAGGGGGGAACCAGATGGCGCTATGGTTGGCCCGCTAGATGGCTCTGCCATAGGTCAAACGGATATCAACTGCGTTTCTTTAAATTCGAACCCTCGTTTTTTATTACATATTCGTGTAGTAAGAAAAGAAATATGAATGTTTTAGTTGGACCACTGTTTTCACTTTGTGATAGATGGCGCTGTAATAGTCACAAACATATAAGTACGTGGTATCACGTAACATTCACCCATTGCGGACGGTATCTGCTTCGTGTTACATTACCCGTGTTAAAATGGACCGATTACCAATTGCAGAAAAGGTCGATATCGTGTTGATATATGGCTATTGTGATAAAAATGCCCAACGGACGTGTGCTATGTATGCTGCTCGGTATCCTGGACGACATCATCCAAGTGTCCGGACCGTTCGCCGCATAGTTACGTTATTTAAGGAAACAGGAAGTGTTCAGCCACATGTGAAATTTCAACCACGACCTGCAACAAATGATGATGCCCAAGTAGGTGTTTTAGCTGCTGTCGCGGCTAATCCGCACATCTGTAGCAGACAAACTGCGCGAGAATAGGAAATCTCAAAAACTTCGGTGTTGAGGATGCTACATCAACATTGATTGCACCCGTACCATATTTCTATGCACCAGGAATTACATGGCGACGACTTTGAACGTCGTGTACAGTTCTGCCACTGGGCGCAAGAGAAATTACTGGACGATAACAGATTTTTTGCACGCGTTATATTTAGCGACGAAGTGTCATTCACCAACAGCGTTAATGTAAACCGGCATAATATGCACTATTGGGCAATGGAAAATCCACGATGACTGAGACAAGTGGAACATCAGCGACCTTGGCGGGTTAATGTATGGTGCGGCATTATGGGAGGAAGGATAATTGGCCCCCATTTTATCGATGACAATCTACAGGGTGTTTCAAAAATGACCGGTATATTTGAAACGGCAATAAAAACTAAATGAGCAGCGATAGAAATACACCGTTTGTTGCAATATGCTTGGGACAACAGTACATTTTCAGGCGGACAAACTTTCGAAATTTCAGTAGTTACAATTTTCAACAACAGATGGCGCTGCAAGTGATGTGAAAGATATAGAAGACAACGCAGTCTGTGGGTGCGCCATTCTGTACGTCGTCTTTCTGCTGTAAGCGTGTGCTGTTCACAACGTGCAAGTGTGCTGTAGACAACATGGTTTATTCCTTAGAACAGAGGATTTTTCTGGTGTTGGAATTCCACCGCCTAGAACACAGTGTTGTTGCAACAAGACGAAGTTTTCAACGGAGGTTTAATGTAACCAAAGGACCGAAAAGCGATACAATAAAGGATCTGTTTGAAAAATTTCAACGGACTGGGAACGTGACGGACGAACGTGCTGGAAAGGTAGGGCGACCGCGTACGGCAACCACAGAGGGCAACGTGCAGCTAGTGCAGCAGGTGATCCAACAGCGGCCTCGGGTTTCCGTTCGCCGTGTTGCAGCTGCGGTCCAAATGACGCCAACGTCCACGTATCGTCTCATGCGCCAGAGTTTACACCTCTATCCATACAAAATTCAAACGCGGCAACCCCTCAGCGCCGCTACCATTGCTGCACGAGAGACATTCGCTAACGATATAGTGCACAGGATTGATGATGGCGATATGCATGTGGGCAGCATTTGGTTTACTGACGAAGCTTATTTTTACCTGGACGGCTTCGTCAATAAACAGAACTTGCGCATATGGGGAACCGAAAATCCCCATGTTGCAGTCCCATCGTCCCTGCATCCTCAAAAAGTACTGGTCTGGGCCGCTATTTCTTCCAAAGGAATCATTGGCCCATTTTTCAGATCCGAAACGATTACTGCATCACGCTATCTGGACATTCTTCGTGAATTTGTGGCGGTACAAACTGCCTTAGACGACACTGCGAACACCTCGTGGTTTATGCAAGATGGTGCCCGGCCACATCGCACGGCCGACGTCTTTAATTTCCTGAATGAATATTTCGATGATCGTGTGATTGCTTTGGGCTATCCGAAACATACAGGAGGCGGCGTGGATTGGCCTCCCTATTCGCCAGACATGAACCCCTGTGACTTCTTTCTGTGGGGACACTTGAAAGACCAGGTGTACCGCCAGAATCCAGAAACAATTGAACAGCTGAAGCAGTACATCTCATCTGCATGTGAAGCCATTCCGCCAGACACGTTGTCAAAGGTTTCGGGTAATTTCAGTCAGAGACTACGCCATATTATTGCTACGCATGGTGGATATGTGGAAAATATCGTACTATAGAGTTTCCCAGACCGCAGCGCCATCTGTTGTTGAAAATTGTAACTACTGTAATTTCGAAAGTTTGTCTGCCTGAAAATGTACTGTTGTCCCAAGCATATTGCAACAAACGGTGTATTTCTATCGCTGCTCGTTTAGTTTTTATTGCCGTTTCAAATATACCGGTCATTTTTGAAACACCCTGTAAATGGTGCAATGTATGCTGTGGTATTTACAGCTAATCACGCTGTAACGGCATGCTTTCTCAGAAATGATAAGTTCACGAAGGTACATGTATCACATTGGAACAACCGAAATAAAATGTTCAAACGTACTTACGTTCTGTATTTTAATTTGAAAACCTACCTGTTACCAAATGTTCGTCTAAAATTGTGACTATTACAGCGGCATCTATCACAAAGTGAAAAAAGTGGTCCAACTAAAACATTCATATTTCTTTACGTACTACACGAATATGTAATAAAAATGGAGGTTTCTATTTTAAAAAACGCAGTTGATATCCGTTTGACCTATGGCAGCGCCATCTAGCGGGCCAACCGTAGCGCCATCTGGTTTCCCCCTTCAAGCTAGACAAGCTTCGTTCTTTGTAGTTTTTTCGTTTGACGCTTATTTCGTGAGATATTTGGCCCGGCCACGATCAATGGACCACCCTGTATACTGATCCGCGAATGAGGTTTATGTATATATTTTACTATCGTTACGCCAGGGGAGTTGTCACGCCGTAAATGATTATTGCTAGAGTTTCGAAGCCGAGATGTGTCGCTAGGATAATCGTAGACTGGATGCTGCCGGCAGACGGTATTTGTCGCAACAACGTCGCATCGTTGACCTTTTAAACTTCAGATGCCACTGAATTTAATCAGAGTATTGGACATGACATCTCACTTTTTGAAAAATATTGCGCACTAAGAAGTGATAGGAATGACTGATGTGTGGCCCCCACAAACTGTTATGACTCTCAGTGTCGATATATATGAAACTAAATAACACGAAGTTTTTGATTCTTCAGTTCCTCCCAGTGTGATAGTTGCTCGAGTAGTTCACGGGTGTAGCGCCGTTTCCAACGGGCACAATATTTCGGCTCTCAGACATGTCGCCATCGTCATGTGCCTCATTTTTTACCGGCGCATCAGATGATCGAACACTTGACGTTGGTGGCACGTCTGATAGCCTGAATATTATGTCTGTTAAACACTACGAAGTGACAGTACACTCGTAAACAGTTAGATCATAATGAAGCATACAGAGTGAAGGAGAAAAGTTCCACACTTTGCGACCGGTATGGGTCTCAGTTCGAGACAAAACTGTACGTAGCAAAACCTAGTCTCACCAACCGGTTTAATAGAAATGCAATTTAAAAATCTAGGCTTTGGCCACTCTGTAATTGCGGGCAGCGTGGCCAAGAACAGGCTGCATGAACTCTGCGCTGTGCCGGTGCTGTTCCATTAGCTCAGTGTGACGAAGCAAAGTTCAAATCGTGATAAACTTTTTTTTTCAGTTAAAGCGGAAAGTTTTATCCAGTTTAGAACTCCACAATGTGGTATCTTGTGTATTTCTTTCTGCCACTGTCACCTTCATTTATACATTAAGACATAACATGAACTTCTTTCAGAAGTAAACGACCAGTTTCTGTCATCCATGACACAAATAAAGCAAATAGAAGATAACGGAGGATACAGTAACGTCGTCTACAGCCGGTGAGCTACAAAAGACACAACAGGTAGGCTACACTAGAATGCACATTACGCTACGCACAATAATTCTATTCTGTACCTTTGGCGTTCAGGATTATCTTCACAGAATCGGTACGTCCACGTCCGAGCAACGTTCACTATAGAGATGTTCAGAGCGACGACCTTGCTTTTACAAACACTTCGCCACTCGCTGGAACATACTTTTCAAGACCCTGCCCAACATATCTGCATCCACCGTTGCCAAAGCGGCATGCGCGCGAGCTATTAGGTCACATTCATCCGTTGGTGGTGAGCTATGAACTTGTTTGTTTAAGTGTCTGGACAAATAAAAATCTAGTGGATTAAAGGTCCGGTGAACGTGGAGACCAGAATATTGAATCTCCACAACCAATCCGTTTCCATGCAAACGCTTTATTTACATAGTTATGCACAGTCATTCCAATATGAGGCGGTACACCAACATGCTGAAAACCTTGAGGAGCTTTTTCTAATGCGTCAAGTAAACTATTCCAAAGAAACGTACGATGAAGTGGCGCATTCAATTTTCCCGGCAATAGGCCCAAAAGCACCCCTCCCACGATTTTAGCCAACAGGTTTATGCCAAAGCATGCCCGAATGCCGCGTTCAAAGGGGGGCATTTAATCGTTGTTGTATAGGATGAAAATACTTCCACAAGTGAAGACAAATTCGTCAGTCCATATCACGTTATTTATAAACGTTATTTTTCGCTTGGTGCAAAAGCCATTCACAAAACTGTTCTCGTGGAATGCTGCCTTCTGGCCACTGGCGTTTGTTTAATGTGTAATAATATGGATGCAGTTCTCCATCTTAGGACACTTCAACAACCAGTCAGATATCTGAAACTATATCATGGGTATTTCGCCGAGGTTTCAAGAATCACGTTCTCTGCTTGTAGATTACGTCTGTTCCTTAGACGAACTCTGTACATTACTTGCGAACGAAAATTACCGGTTTCCCGAAGGCGTTGTTTCAGGCGACGAAGAACTTTCTTATCAGGAAGGCGCCTTTGAGGGTAGCGTGTAGCCCGCGCAAGAGCAGCAGAAGCAGCTTAGTTATCGGATGTGTCCAGCACGAAAAGCATGTCGACGTATCCACCGTTTTTGTACTCCATCAGCCACCCCACGTGAACTTGACAGGACTTGTTATGCCTGGAGCGCCGACCTGAAGCCAATGAAACAGCTTTGAGATCATTCAGAAAGTCGACTCGATCCAGACTGCACATAGAACATCACTACTTCTAGTTTTGGCTCCCGAAGAAGATTGCGTTACCATTCCTATGCAGACATTTAGACACTTCATTGAAAGTGTGCCCAGTAGAGTTCAAGCCGTCAAGCTATGAGTTACTAATGAAAGAGTTAGAGGTATTTCATTGCCAGTAGCCAGTTCTCAATATGTTTCTAGTTCTCAACAAGTTTTTAATAGGTATTAACTACGCCTTTCATAGCGTGGTAATTCTCTGATTTCTACCTACCTTGATTATACACATTATCCATCTACAGTCAGTCTGTGTGAGGCCTCTCTATGTCTCAGATGCAGATGTTAATAAATCTTCTAGTTACGAATAACTTCGAAAGAAAATAATTTGGAATGATGTATTTGAGCCGTACTGAGTAAATAAATGTTTTCCCGTATTACTAAGGACTTATTAGTAGTAGGGAGACGGGGCACCCCCCAATTTTGATATCAAATTGATATGCAAATTAATTAATTAATTGTCCCCACCGGAGTTATCTATCTCTGAATTTGATATTTTTTTATTTTAAGTATTTTATGTTGATCAGATAGAGCTCAGTAAATATATTCAGCTAATCTGGAAGAGTGTGGCGCTGCCAGACAGCTGTAGGAAAGTAGTCATTTGTCCAATACGCAAGAAAGGAAGCGAGATGGATTGCTGTGACTACAGAGGAATCGCATTACTTCACGTAGCATACAAGATCCTTTCTACAATTATTTCAGAATAGCTAAAACCTTTTGCAAAAAAAATAATGGAAGAATATCAGGCTGGATCTCGTCCAAACTATTCAACTACTGTCAATCTTTTTCCCTAAGAGAATCAAGACCGATATTAAGATCTGGAAGAGTGTACTCAGATCGTTTCCCCAGAGGAACTGGATGAAGACAGGGAGGTGCACTGCCATGCTTACTGTTTAACCTCATCTTGCAGAAAAGTTGAGGAATGTAATTAGCTGCGACTGGAAGGTGGCAGGCTTCAGATATTTGCTTGCGCAGACGGCATAGCGATAGTAAGTGAGAGGGAACAACATCTTGGGGAGACGTACAACAGGGTTGCCATAGTAACAAGTAAAGCAGGACTACTCATCAATAAACAAAAGACAGAACATATGCAAGTAGGCAAAACTAAATAGGCAGAAGAGCACTTCACAGTGGACGGAGACAAGTTTAAGTCTGGTGATCATTTTAAGTACCTGGGAAATTGGTACAATTGTTAAGATCAAATACATACAGTTGCAAATGAAAGAACTCCTGCCGGATGCAGATGTCTTGATACCCTGAGAGCTACGTTCAAGTCTAAAGCCATATAATACGCCGCGAAAATCAAGATCTACAATTCCGATTTAGAAAGCAGAACACTAACGAAAAGGGAGATGCAAAAGCCCCTGACGTTTGAAAGAAAAGCGATGAGAAGAATCTTGGGCCTGGTGAGAGACGGAGATGCAAGGAGAGCAAGAAAGAATAACGAAATTTATAATATCATGGACCAGTCCAACGTTTTACAATAGCAAAAGAAGACGACTTTAGTGGGCTGGTAACGTTATCCGTATTTAAGAGTCTCCACTTTTGCGCACGTTAGAACAAAAAGATCATTTGGTAAGCCTAGAAACAAGTAGGAAGAGAACGTAAAGAGAGATGCGGAAGCTTTGAATGTATTGAATTGGGTGGAAACAGCAACTGATAGAATGCAGTAGAGACTGATTGTTGACGCAGCACATGGTCTACAGGGCCGGTGACGGCTGGATAGGTAAGTATTTTAATCAAATTAAAGCAATTTTTAGTCCGAATACTCTTCAAGCTACATAAAACCTAGTTATATTTAAGCACAATAACTGAGATCCGGAATGAGTCTTTCACTCTGTATCGGAGGATGCGCTGCTTTGAAACTTCCGGACTGGGATTCGAACTGAGAGCCTTACCTAGTGCTTACCGACTGAGCTATCCAGGATACGACTCACTACCCCGCTTTCTCCCCCCTCACAGATATACCTTCGCCAGCAGCAGCTTTCTCGTGGAAAGCGTATTGGCCTAGCACTTCAGGAAGAAAGGATATTATGGAGAAATAGATCAGCCACTGCCAAGTTGCTTGGTTCCTGTGAATCTTACCTGGATAGCTCAGTAGGTAAGAGCGCTGCCCATGGAAGGCAAGATGAAAGGTTTGAATCCTGGTCGGGCACACAGTGTTAATCTGTCAGTCAACTTCGATAACCGAGATAGTGAGTGCACAGCAGATCGCAGGTAATAAGTGTTTGACTGTTTCTAGTTACCAACAATTGTATTTCACTGTTCACTGCTGACTGACAAGGAAGAGACTGTTTTTGTTAGCTGCCAACTACCGCTACGACGGGACGAAAAACAGCAATTCACTGCCGCTGCTCCGCGCACTGCCTTAGCAGTTGTAGCATCCCCCTAGATCGTTTCATCTGTGCATCTAACTGTATATACATGGGGCCTTTCGTCGTCATTATGTGCGTTCTTGGCCGAAGTGTGGCTCAATGTCTAACGTTTGGTCTCTTAACACTGATTGCAGGGTGGTTAGAAACAGCCTGAAAAGCTCGTGAGGGTCTTGTAAGGTAGTCACCATCATCAACGTTAGCACCTTACTACACTTATGAACCGAAAAGAATTTTCTTTGAAACCTTTAACTCTTAAAATGATGAAATATACATGATGGCTTTTGAATAAACCATGAACTAATCGGTCAATGTGACAATTAATACTGCTTATTTCTAACAACCATTGTTTATATAATGATGGAACAATTCTCGAATCGAAACACCTTCAGCCGTCTAAATTTCCAATTTTTATTTTATTTGAGCAACCAGTTTCGGCGCTACATAACGCCATCTTCAGGTTTCCTGACCGACGTGTATGGAAGGATCCCACCTCTCCTCTAGTCAAAATAGTGGCCAGCATTCAGTGATTAGTATCCTTAAATTGCTAGTCTTTTTCTATCTTGTTTGTTTATTTAGATTATGTCTCCTCTCGTATGTTACTGCCTATGTCATGTTTGTTTTGAACAGAATTCTATAGATATCAATCACTGAATGCTGTCCCTGTTTTGACTGAACCCAAGGTGGGATTCTTCCTACACGTCGGTCAGAGGGCCTTCAGATGGCGTAATGTAGCGCCGAAAGTGGTTGCTCAAATAAAACAACAATTGGAAATTTAGTCGGCTGACAGGTGTTTTGATTTCACATTTTGTATTAAAGAGTCGAGGTTCCGCAACCATCTGTGTAAAGATGGACTTGCGGAGAATTTTATAAAACATTCTTTTACTTCACCACCTCTCTCCCTGGCGACACTTGCTTTACCCACAGCATGCAAACTCATTTAAAATCAACCAGGTTAGACTGTGTGCACTATACTTAGTGACAGTAAATCACTTGATTCTTGGATACATTACTTCCGAAATAGCAGACATTGAAAACCTGAGGAACGAGAATCACGCAGTAATAACTTGCAAGAGTCCAAAGGAGTCTATGAAAACCCGAAGAAGAAGACTGGAGCCACTTGGACAGAAGAAAGAAGAAAGTTCGAGGAGGGTGAGAGAACATGGAATAAAAGGAGAAATGGGTGAAGTGATACAGTCCCTCATATGTAGAATGAATTATTATGTAGAATGAATATGTAGAATATTAATAAGTAAACACCGTGTAGGCCACAGAGCAGCGTAGTAGCCATTATACAGTTACTGACGTGGAAGTACTGTGTAAGGAAGACGTTCATACATTCGTTTCTCAAGCTGTAACCTCCACCACACTGTGTCCACCGTTACGGACGGCATTTGAGATTTTTAAAAAATGTAATTACTGATAACTTATGTAATCATTATTAGTCTTATAATGATGACACTAACGATCTTTTAAAAGTAAATAATTTTGTGGCTGAACAGAATTGAGCACTTTTGTTTTTACCCCTCAGAAGATTTCGTTTCACCCCTCAAGGGGTAATTATCATCAGGCTGGGAACCACTGGCGTACCTGAAAGCACACGAGAATGCTCAGCCTTTGGCTCGAGTTCGATTCTTACTGCCTTCACCTGTCCAATTTTTGCACCGTTCTCTTGTTCGTTGTAGGAAACCAAACAAATAACACGTTTGGTGACACTGTCTATGATGGGCACCATGAATTAGCCCACGTAGCTGCCTGATTCGTTAACTTCAGCTCTAACTATGTGTTTGCGAGAGGAAAGGTCTCCGGCCACCCTCTCAAATCAACCATGCTAAATCTGATAATAACCATGCCCACCCTGCGCCGATACAAGACAAATGCACAAGAAAACGAAAGAACTGCCTCTTCAACAAATGTTCTTCTGTTAAACCTCTCATTTTAGATTGTCGTTAACAATATTCGATTAAAAATTAAGAGCTTAACCCTCTATATACAATGAAAAGGAAGGACATACGAGAATTATTCGGAAAGTAAGGAACGATCGGTCGCGAAATGGAAAGCACAGTGAAAATCCGATGAAGTTTTGCACAGGTGCGTTGGGCAGTGTATCTAGTATGCCTGTCGATCGCATTACGTCGTTCTTTTTAGTTCTGAGTACACAGGGAACACAAAGATACCTAGAACAATAGTGTCTCCCGCCAAGTACGAGGACCTAGTGAGAAATTTCGCCTGAAGCTGCGCAGCCAACATTACATGGCTGTCATGCGTTTTCTTCTTCAAGACAATTTTCAGCCGCATTCTGCAGGGGTAATGAAGATCTTCCTGCATCGTTTTCAATTGGAAATGTTTGATTACTCACAATAAAGCCCGTAATTGTCTCCCTCTGAGTTTCATCTCTGCTCACTTGAACCGCAGGCTATGAAGACGTTTTGCACAGACAACGAGCTGCAGGCTAGGGTAGAGAATTGTCGTAAAGCACTGGCGGCTGCCTTCTATAACGAGAGTACTGGAAAGTTGGTACACCATTACAACAAACGTCTAAGTCGGATCGGCGACTATGGAGATAAGTAGCTGGAAGTTGTAGCTAACTGTTGCAAATAAAACAGGTTTGATTTTCACTGTGGTTTCCATTTCGCGACCTATTGTCCCTTACTTCCCAAATAGCCCTTGTGTTATGAAAATGATCTACTATTTCACATAGTTATTTCTTATGTAGTACAGCTGGAGACTAGGTTCAACACAAAAGCGCAGCTTGCATTCACCACACTGAAAGGACGTATCCGCATTTGTGCTCCAGTGATCTGCAATTGATGGTGGGTCGCTAACACTTACATATGAAATTACTGCAGTAAATTTTCTACCCTGTTGTCCAGGGCGACTGGTTTCTCACCTGAATCAGTTAAAGCCTAAGTATGATCTTCATCTGAGCCATTAGCATCAAACCGATCGTCTTCAGATTCTTCGAGAATGCGAAGAATCTCTCCATCAGTGAGTGGACTGATATCATACTATATCGAGTACACAATGCGGTAGGGGTGTCTCTAGCTAAACCAGCTGGTTTGATTGTTCCGATTATCAGACTGCACTGTCGTGAACCAAACTGGCGGAAATGTGCACTAGAGATATTAATGTGTTTCATTTACCAGCTTGGCAACTAAAATGTGATACCTAAAAGATGCATGAATAGCGCTGCCAAATTACTATGGCTGCAGCTGAAGGAAAGGCGCTGCCCATAATCCTGGGGGAGTGTCGCTTAAAAGCTGAATGAATGGCGCTCTGAACAAATCGCGCTTCTCGCCGTGGGGTCCTCGCTTGCGCTTAAATTGTTCTTTGAGTTGGGCTGTAGGCGCGAGGCTAATGCGCCGCGCTTCACAACACAAAAATTGTTGCACGTGTTTCACATACCTTTAGGGGGATTAAGCCGTCTTTTTTTTCCTTTATTGAATTTCAATTCCCCCCGAAGGGGGCGGGCTGGCAGCAGCTTAGTATGCCGCTCTTCAGCCTACAGACTTTGTTAGAAAGATGTAGAGAATAAATAATAAAAACAGGCGATAAAACCGGAGACTTAAAGAGTAACATGGCGAAAAGAAATCGTGGAACTTAAAACAAAGAACAGAGGGATGATGACGCTAAGAAAATACATACAAAGCAGACAGGTAAAACAATAGACAGACAATTAAAAAAACAGGGCGACAGTCTGGTTTCTGTTCGCAAAAGACATAAAATTCACACCCAGCGACAGCATGGCTTCTGTTCGCATCACGAGAAAGACGAACAACACTGAACAGTCACTGGAACACTGCACTAAAAAGTTGGCAAATGTGACATACCACAGCCGAGAGCAGGTGGGGGGAAACTGGACAGATGATGGGAAAATAAAAAAAAGGGGGGAGCCGGGAAAGGAGCTGATGGAGGATGAGGACCCATAAGAGGGGTGGGGGGCGCTGGGCAGACGCGACAGTGAGTGGGGTAGGCAGAGGAGGGGAATACAAAAGGACTCGAGGGGGGGGGGGAAGAAGGGAGGTAGGGAGAGGTTTAGTGGGGAGAAAACAGGACAGAAGGGGGGAAGAGGGAGCCCTGGAAGGACAGAGGAAAGGAGGGGGAGTGAGGATCAGAGTTGATAGGAGGGATAAATGGAGGGTGAGAGGGCATCATCCGGGAGGGGGAGTTGATGGAAGCCACCTTGGGAAAGGAGATGTAGGGTGTAGAGATGGAGGGTAGGGGGGATACAACAGTGAAGGCGTGGCAGGGGGCAGGGATGGGAGAGGAGAGGAGCAACCAGGGGGTGAGGGGGTTCAAGACGGTGGGAGTTGTAGAGGATGCGGATATGTTCGAGGAATAGGAGCAGATGGGGGAAAGGAATGAGATCATAGAGGATCCGCGTGGGGACGGGAGGTGTATATGGAAGGCGAGGCGGAGTGCATGACGCTCAAGGATCTGGAGGGACTTATAGAATTTGGGGGGGGGGGGCAGATATCCAGGCAGGACTGCATAACAGAGGATGGGACAGATTAAGGATTTGTAGGTGTGGAGGATGGTAGAGGGGTGCAACCACCATGTCCGGCCAGAGAGGAGTTTGAGGAGTCGGAGGCGGTTGTGGGCTTTGGATTGGATGGAGCGGAGATGAGGGATCCAGGTGATGTGACGGTCAAGGGTGAGGCCAAGGTAGGTGAGGGTGGGGGTGAGGCGGACAGGACGGGCGCAGACAGTAAGGAAGAAATCCAGGAGCCAGAAGGAGCGTGTGGTACGACCTATGATGATTGCCTGGGTCTTGGAAGGGTTGAGTTTCAGGAGCCACTGGTTACACCAGGCAGCAAAGAGGTCAAGGTGATTCTGGAGAAGGCGTTGGGACCGTTGGAGGGTAGGAGCGAGGGCGAGGAATGCGGTGTCATCAGCATATTGCAAGAGGTGTAGATTAAGCCATCATTGCCTCATACTGATATAAGGCACACATTACCAAGATCGTTGCTCGGTATAAAGTATTCTCTTCACAAATCATCAAGATATGTATAGCTATTTTGTTATAAAAATAAGCAATTGCTATCGTTAAGGGGATTTTAGTTGTCTCCACTATTTTCTTGCTAAACTTTTTAATGCGAAATCAAATAAATGGCTCGCAAAAACTGCTCTACTGCTGGATGTTGCCAAAAGATGTCAGCACGGCACGTTGCCTCGGAAAATGTAGCGAACCTTTTACTCCCTTCTTTAGTCGCCGTCTGCAGTCCATAACTGGCTCAAATCGAGTCACATGATACATTCAGACACACTGGTGGTATATATTGCAGTTGCTCATTTAAAATAGAAAGTGTTGTGTATTATCATGAATCTCGAAGTGAATAATACCAAAGTACTGTGCATTTGGGTATGCCTTGCCAGTCCAGACGTAGGGAAACTTCATAGGCGTCCTCCTGAACGTAGAGATGCGCCATCTGCAACTACCATCACAAAGTTTAACCCTCCAAATATCCCTTCCCCCCTTCCCCCGCCCCGAATCCTACCTATGCCACAAATGCCATCTATGAAACGAACTCCTTACGGCTCATTGTTAGAATCCTCACACCTGCCTCCACGATAAGCAATCCTACTTCTTTAAGCGATGTTCCAACCTGGGTTCTCTCCCTCCCCCCCCCCCCTACTCCCTCTTGGAACACATTTAATGATGCTCACCCTACTAACTCTGCCAAGTGGAAGTACAAGCCGCCATCATTCAGATTTCAATCAACTTTGCCTCTCTGCACTATTGACCATCCATCTATCCCAGAAAACCCCTCTGCCCACCCTCCACTGATGAGGACATCATCTGTTTCCTTACCAGCGTTCTCCAAAATATCCACCCCTTAACATTAGTCCCATACCCTTCAGAAAATCTCCATTGCTGCCTGCGCAGGATTACATCTGTACACCCAAGCTTCACACTCCTGCAACTAGATCCATTTCATTTTCACCTTTCTCGACACCCTCGTATAAACCTCTCCACTCCTAACCACTGCTGCCCAATTCCTAGCCTCTCACCATGCCACGACAGCACTACCACATCCTATATAGCAACTTCCGATCGCTGCCCACCAACAAGCCCATTTTTATGCATATCCAGTCCTAAAATAACACATCATCATACCTGTTCTTATATCCTCCACCACACTGACAACCCTCTCCCCGTGGCCACATGTGGAGTAGCAGTCGGTCATCACAGGAACATCTCCATTTGGCCTCAACCCTTACGCAACAATCGTACTGAACGCCTTATCTGAGACGCCCTGCTAAACCCGCAGGACAGGACAAGTAATAGGAATTGTGGAAGGGAGCCAGAATGAGCGGCTGTCAGTTCAAAATAAAATGTGTGCGAAAACTTATGGGACTTAACTGCTAAGGTCATCAGTCCCTAAGCTTACACACTACTTAACCTAAATTATCCTAAGGACAAACACACACACCCATGCCCGAGGGAGGACTCGAACCTCCGCCGGGACCAGTCCATGACTGCAGTGACTTAGACCGCTCAGGCTGTCAGTTACACTCAAAAAATAACACTTTATATAGTTGTCCAAAATTTACAGCCCAACTTCTGAGCTTGACTATCGACAGAAAACGTCTTTAATTCTAAAACGGCTGAAGGCCCATGAATTAAATACAACTGCTATATATGTGAGACAGAAGGCTCTAGGCTTTAACCTTAAGTAGTATTTAAGGCCAAGCGATGTAAGACTTGACTAGTCAGATAAATTAAGTTTTTTAAAAGTGGCTGAAGACCGATAAATTTTAAACAACATAACTACAATAACCTTTCATTAGGCAGAAGGACCAAGGTACATGACCAATAAGAAACCTTCCACAAAATAGCTGAAGGCCTTTGTTTAAAAAACTGCAACCAATTTTCCAAGGCAGAAGACCCAAAGATTTTAACCTTAAACATTATTTAAGACCAAGTGATGTAAGACTAGATAAGTAAGAATCCAAAATTTGAAAGTGGCTGAAGGCCCATCATTTTAAGAACAATACAACTACGATGAAATTTTCAACAGGCAGAAGGCTCACAACTTTATCTTGAAAGAATGCAATACTTGATAAATAAGAACCTTAAAACTTAAAGCGGCGGAGGACCCATGCTTTTAAAAAAACAATGCAACTACAATAAATTTTCAGTAGGCAATAAGCCCACAGCGTTATCTTCCAAAAGGTAATACTTGATAAGTAGGATCCTTAAAACTTAAAAGCGGCTGAAGGCCGATGCTTCTAAAAACAATACACTACAATAAATTTTCAACAGGCAGAAAGCCCACAGCTTTATCTTCCAAAAGGTAATACTTGATAAGTAAGACCCTCAAAACTTAAAGCGGCTGAAGGCCGATGCTTTAAAACAATACAATAAATTTTCAAGAGGCAGAACGCCCAAGCTTTATCTTCAGATAATGTAAGACTTACCCAATTCAGAAATACTTACTTTTAAAACGTCTGAAGGCCTTTGATTTTAAAAACACATTTGAACGCCAACAAGAAATGCAGTATAGGCAACGGCGCTCAGAATTTTCCAGGGGGATCGGTCTGCCCTTGAAATCTTAACGTTCGCTTAGGTGAGACAAGAAGTCGGCCCAGCTATACTCGATCCGCTGGCAACACAACCAAGAGGCAGTCAGGGGCCCACCGACGACTTGCTAACCACCGACCAGTATACGAGGATTCCAAAGCCAAAAATACGTTACGGACATAGCCGCCCACAACCAAAAACACATTAAGCTGTCAGAAACTACACACAATGTTGGATTGGACAGCGACAACAGGTGAGGAAAGGACACTGCCTGAATTTACGTCAGCGACCAGGGTCGGTAACCGGAACACTAACGGCCACAAGGCAGAAAATTCCGCTGGTGCACTTGAATTTCAAACCGACACATATAGTTAATTCCACCACAAGGCGGCTAAATCTTCACCAACTCGAACACTCGCTATTGCTCCCAGGAATATAGCCAACAGTGAACCGCCAACCAAGAGGACAACTTGAACAGACGTGGCTTCGGTAATAAAATCACCACACAACTTTCATGTCCTGGGTCGACGAGCCACGAACCTCGTAGCACTCGGAACAGCCCCCACACGCTCTGACACTGCGTAGAGGCCGCCGCATGGAGACCTGCTTGCTGATCTGCTCCAACAAACCGACTCACTGCCAGTACGCCGACCACATTTAAAACAAGTTGTCAGTGGAAAGGACACCAACTACACATACAGTTTGAAAAACACTTGCTCGAAGACTTGAACGACAATCAGCAGTGGCTGTGCAATCACGAAGACAAATCGGGAATCGATACACACACACAGCCAACCCATAAACGATTGGAGAGCCAATTCATGTCGTCCAGTAGGACGACCGACCGATGATCCACAAAGACCGTCCCCGGCTCAAGTGATGCATGGCGGCAACAGTCGGGCGAACCGTGGACATCCAGGCCTCACTGCTGCTCCAACCCAACTGAACTAGTGCCGCTTTCCAACTCGACGAATGGCTAGTCCGAACTGCTCTCCTGGTACGTCCCAACTGACCTCCATGACAGACAACAACCAGGAAGTAATAGCAGTGCAGCAATGATAACACATGAGGGCTATATCGATAGGTGGTGCTGCTGCCACTCACGGGCAGACAAAGCAGCAACTCAGTGACAACAGAAATTGAAACTAACGTAACTGGGTGGGAGCACGAAAAAAAAAGCAGGATGTAAAATAAGAGATGGCATGAGCGCGAGCCGCACACGGCACATTATCGTTAGCCTATTCTTCAAAATCCACTCTGTTACCTGTGCCACCATGTACATCCAACCTAACAATCCAATCCCCCTATAATTTCTTCACATCAATCATACCTTTTCTGTCTACACTATTGCTGCTGACTTCAACATCCAAAATAGATCCCCAGCAGAACTCTGGTGGTGGCATGAGTTTACTGATCTCTCCATGGTGACACTGTCCCCATCCCACAGCACACATATCCTGAAAGTAGCATCACCTCTGACGTCATCATAGCATATCCCAACCTCCTTGCACATCTCACTGCAAAAGTCCTAGATCCTATTGAAAGTGACTGCCTACCTGTCCTCACCACATCCTACACATTGCCCCATCCCCATGCACCCTGTCCTAATCTCCATCCAAAAGTTGTCCATGACTATTCCTGTGCCAACTGGAATACCATCTAGGAATCCACATATATCCAGATTGTAAGTCAGCCTCCAATCTTCCAGAAACCCATCAGATGTTATCACTGCTCATATCTCTACTAACGCCATATATCCTCATTGCCCCACTCTCCCACCACAACCCGTACTCCTTCCCCATGAATCTCGCCACTTATATCTCTCCCCCCTCTGTACTCATGACCGTTATATACTCACATACCACTGGCAAATACAGTGACTCATTAGAAATTTACTCAATGCCAGAATACGCTAGGGCTGGCGCCAGATATGCCACAGACTTAACGCTACTCTTCCAAGTACTGGAATGCATTCCACTGACTTACTGGAACCTGTTCCATCTCTCACTACCTGATCTTTCACAACAATCTCCCATATCTGACAACCTGATCAAAACCAATCACTTTGCATCCAATCTCTCCAACATGTTCTCCATCACTGAAGATCCTCACTTTGACTACTCCCAGGCCCCTGCTGGCTTGAACACACAAATACCACATCCTACCCTTGGCTCCCATCTTTCAGTACTTGAACAACATACCAAAAACAGAATTAAAAACCCCAATCACAGCATAGCACATAAAACAAGTACTTAAACGAAAATGCAATGCATCCCCTGTTCATGACTATGTTACCCGTCGCCACATCAGAAAATGCCTATCTGCTTTAAGCTAACGCATGTTGCCCTGTATATCTCTATCCTCTGCACAGGCTCTATCTTAACCTCTGGGAAACCTCCTAAATCCTACTTTCCTCAAACCAAAAGAACTCCCAGCTGATACCTCCTCATATTACCCCATCTGCATCACCTCAGTGTTTAGCAAGGTCTCTGAATTCGTCCTCTACTGATGCATCCACTGCCATCTGCACAAACACCATCTTCTCCTGTCACCCAGTATGGCTTCCATCCCTCCTTCCTGGCTGAAGATCAACTCCCAAACCTCACCTATCCCAGCAGCTTAATATATACCTGAAATCTTTGTGCCTCCCATGACCTAGTCATAGCATATGACTGTGTATGGCGACCCGGTCTCCTTTTCAAACTCCAGACTTATGCACTAGTACCTTCTTCTCCATGCACCCATCCTGTGTCACTGTTAACAACACCAATTCCCATATGTTCTACCCCACTGCAGGAATGCCCAAGATTCTGTTCTCCCCCTCTTTTTTACCTCTTATACACTGCCGAGATGCACAAACCAGATCCTCCCATTCACCTCCTTGAGCATATTGATGACATCGCTTTCTTCTTCCTCTATTCTACAAAAATCTCAATTATCCTTCCAAATCCACCTCCTGTTATAACCAATGGCTCCGTAAGATAAACCAGTTCAAAACCCAGGCAATAACTATAGGACACACTACCCACACCTTCCATCTCCATGCCTTCTACCTCAGCATTTGTGATCGTCCCAGCCAGCTAACTAACACAATAAAGTACCTACACTAACCTTCAACTGGCAAATAATGTGGAAGCCTCAGCTACTAACCATCTAACAGCAAGCCCTCAATGGACAAAAACTAGTAACTGGCCTAACATGGGGACTAAACCCTCACACTATCCTTCACATGTACAAATCCCTGACCTCCTCCATCCTTTGCTATGCAAATGTTGCATTGATGTTCATCCCTCCAAAGTTCAATAGCTCCCATATCCTCGAAAGCATGCTCTCCGCCTTGCTTTCCACATCTGTTTACCTTCCCCCACATATATGCTTTACCAACTCATCGAATTTCCACCTCACTCACATCAAACACTTCCGACTAACCTACAGCTTCTGTAAACCCCAATCCAAGAATCCTATACTGTCCCCTCTCCTTTTCAATCCTAGTGTGTTGCCATAACTATACCTACACATTCCACCAACCATTCACCTGCACACCTTCCACATCTTCTCCCAAAGAAATTTCAATCTTCTCCCTCTTCCAGACCATGAATTCTGTCCCGATATATACCTATACTATCAACGCTAAATCCGTCCTACCCTATCCAACTGCTCCCCCCCCCCCACCACCACCAGGGCCCCCTTCACCTCCTCTCTCCCTACAACAACTCATCACTTCCCCCTCCCCTCCTTCGCCCACCACTCTCCAATCTACAACTCCCAATACAATGACGCATCTCTACTTGTCCCCCATAGCCACCTCTGTCTTTGTCACCACCTCTTTCCTGTTCACCACCCTTATCACCACCACTCCCCTACCTCCCTCCATAGCCACTCTTCTTTTCATCTACAAACCACCATTCCAGGCTTTTTAATTGTGCTGTCTGTCCAAATTTTTATTATTGTTTTTAAACTATTCGTGAAGAAGGCGTTATATTATTTGCATTTTCTCCCATTCATCTCACCTTTCCAATCATTTTAAATGCATAGTAGGTGTGTCTTCTTGTTTTTTTCTTATTTATATCATCTAGGTTAGTAAGAGGGCAGTTCAATAAGTAATGCAACACATTTTTTTCTCGACCAATTTTGGTTGAAAAAACCGGAAATTTCTTGTGGAATATTTTCAAACATTCCCGCTTCGTCTCGTATAGTTTCATTGACTTCCGACAGGTGGCAGCGCTGTACGGAGCTGTTAAAATGGCATCTGTAACGGATGTGCGTTTCAAACAACGGGCAGTGATCGAGTTTCTTTTGGCGGAAAACCAGGGCATCTCAGATATTCATAGGCGCTTGCAGTATGTCTACGGTGATCTGGCAGTGGACAAAAGCATGGTGAGTCGTTGGGCAAAGCGTGTGTCATCATCGCCGCAAGGTCAAGCAAAACTGTCTGATCTCCCGCGTGCGGGCCAGCCGTGCACAGCTGTGACTCCTGCAATGGCGGAGCGTGCGAACACACTCGTTCGAGATGATCGACGGATCACCATCAAACAACTCAGTCCTCAACTTGACATCTCTGTTGGTAGTGCTGTCACAATTGTTCACCAGTTGGGATATTCAAAGGTTTGTTCCCGCTGGGTCCCTCGTTGTCTAACCGAACACCATAATGAGCAAAGGAGAACCATCTGTGCGGAATTGCTTGCTCGTCATGTGGCTGAGGGTGACAATTTCTTGTCAAAGATTGTTACAGGCGAGGAAACATGGGTTCCTCACTTCGAACCTGAAACAAAACGGCAATCAATGGAGTGGCGCCACACCCACTCCCCTACCAAGAAAAAGTTTAAAGCCATACCCTCAGCCGGTAAAGTCATGGTTACAGTCTTCTGGGACGCTGAAGGGATTATTCTGTTCGATGTCCTTCCCCATGGTCAAACGATCAACTCTGAAGTGTATTGTGCTACTCTTCAGAAATGGAAGAAACGACTTCAGCGTGTTCGTAGGCACAAAAATCTGAACGAACTTCTCCTTCTTCATGACAACGCAAGCCCTCACACAAGTCTTCGCACCCGAGAGGAGCTCACAAAACTTCAGTGGACTGTTCTTCCTCATGCACCCTACAGCCCCGATCTCGCACCGTCGGATTTCCATATGTTTGGCCCAATGAAGGACGCAATCCGTGGGACGCACTACGCGGATGATGAAGAAGTTATTGATGCAGTACGACGTTGGCTCCGACATCGACCAGTGGAATGGTACCGTGCAGGCATACAAGCCCTCATTTCAAGGTGGCGTAAGGCCGTAGCATTGAATGGAGATTACGTTGAAAAATAGTGTTGTGTAGCTAAAAGATTGGGGGATAACCTGGTGTATTTCAGTGCTGAATAAAACAACCCCTGTTTCAGAAAAAAATGTGTTGCATTATTTATTGAACTGCCCTCGTATTAAATTCTACTGGTTGAGGAGCGGGTTATTCCTACTGCTGCCAGCCCTCTCCCCATCCCACCCCACGCCAACAAGGGGTGTGGGGTGGGGGGATGAAATGCAATAAAGAAGAAAAGGAAAGATAGTTGCTTCCCCACCTATCCCACACCACATCAGGGTTTCTCTTTCTTTTCCCTCTCCATCCATCCTTATTCCGTTCCTTTTGTAACCACTGCCCTACCCACGCAACACACTAATCCTTAACCTCTGTCCTTCCCACCGACTGTATTTTCCACTATCCAACACAGCTGCTACCTATCATCTCCACAGATTTACTATCTAACAGACTGCCAACTTTCCACCCTCACACCTCAACCCTGTCGAACAAATTCTCTCCTACGGCAATTCTTCTCACTCTATCCTTCAGATATTAAGTCAAAGTGCAGTACTTCTATGTGTATATCACAAGAATTTCAGCTTCATGTGATGTGTTTTTAGAAGTATACACTTTTGTTTGTTAACTGTCCGTCTTTGATTTTTGATTTAAAATAGAAAACAGCCACAAAATTTGTTTCTATTTCTCTTTACAATTTATACGTAATTCTCTTGGCTGAAGAGCGGAGAATGTACTACTGACAGCCCACCCCCACCCATATGGAACAAGGAGAATGAAATAACAAGAAAGAGGAAAAGGGAGAAATGCTGCAAGAAGAAGGATCTAGTTGACGAATATCACGAATATGTTGCGACTTTTCAGAGTGTGGTTAGGTAGGAACCTAAGGGCACAACTTTAATTGCTGCTAATGAAACGATCAAGAAGCATATTTATAGCCTTGCTTGCCACTGTTATTTAACTACGATCAAAACTTTAACTCTTTCGTAGATTTGCCGGCCAAACAAAGATCGCACCACACCAGCGAAGGACGTCATGTGACCGCTTTCCGTCTTCAGCCAGTGCCATACGAATTCGTAAGATAATTGACAGTTATAGAAAACTGTTAAAAGTAACGGATATAAAAAATAACCATAGCCGCGATTAATGATTCTGAGAAATAACGGTTTGGAGCACTTCTAACTGAAATGACCGCGTAATGTTACGGGCATGGCATTCTTTCCAGCGTTAGAAATTACGTAATATTACGGGCATGGCACTATAGGCCTTAATGCTGGAACCATCATAAAGACTTTGTGGTTTCAGACTTTAACAAGCTCAGCCAACCGAACTGTTACGTATCCCCTGACAGGCAGAGTACTTGGAAGAAGAGCTGCTCGATTTAATAATTACTACCAAACGAAATAATTTCTCTCACAAAGAGATAATCAGGGCACTACATACATGTAGATGTAACAGATCTGGAACTTCTTACGATAAAGAATCACCTAAAGGGAAAGTTTTGCTTTCATGCTTAAAAATAGTCACAGATCGCGTGAGCATGGTGCTTAGAAGATACGATATCCACACTGTATTTAGACAGACAACAAAGGCGCGTGAATATTTGAACACTGCAAAGAAACTAAGCCCGTCGCTAGTCGCAGGATGAGTATACGAAACTCCTTGTACAAAGATATAAGCGTTCACAGGAACTACCAAACGAAGCATCAATACTCTGTTTCAAGAATTCGAGAGCAATAATTGGTGTCAGGGCAACACTGATAAACTGGTAGTAGCTGGCAGTGCAAAGAGACCATAGATTTATCATATTAATTTCTCTGATACTACACACAACAAAACAAGTTTAGTGTCACCTCGGTTCCGAGAGTTCCGGAACTTGTACAGAAAATTAAAATAGAGATCAACATAATTTCCGCCCTTTTTATTGCTCATGAAAACCACACGTTGCATGTTGTACCACCATACAGTGAGACCTTCAGAGGTGGTGGTCCATATTGCTGTACACACCGGTACCCTTAATACCCAGCAGAACGACTTCTTGCATTGATGCATGCCTGTATTCATCGTAGCACACTATCCACAAGTTCATCAAGGCAGGTGTTGGTGCAGATTACCCACTCCTCAACCGTGATTCGGCGTAGATCCATCAGTGGTGGGTCACGTCGAACAGCCCTTTTCAATCTATCCGCTGAGGTCGAGCGGTTCTAGGCGCTTCAGTCCGGAGCCACGCGGCTGCTACGGTCGCAGGTTCGAATCCTGCCTCGGGCATGGATGTGTGTGATGCCCTTAGGTTATTTAAGTTTAAGTAGTTCTAAGTCTAGGGGGCTGATGACCTCAGATTTTAAGTCCCATAGTGCTTAGAGCCACTTGAACCTTTTTCAATCTATACCAGGCGTGTTCGATAGGTTTCATGTCTGGAGAACTTGCTGGCCACTCTAGTCGAGCGATGTCGTTATCCTGCAGGAATTCATTCAAAACATGTGCACGATGGGGGCGCGACTTATCGTGCATGAAGACTAATGCCTCGCCAATATGCTGTCGATATGGTCGCACTATCGGTCGGAGGATGGCATTCACGTATCGTACAGCCGTTACGGCGCCTTCCATGACAACCAGCGGCGTACGTCGGCCCCACATAATGCCATTCCAAAACAGCACGGAACCTCCACCTTGCTGCACTCACTGGACTGTATGTCTAAGGCGATCAGCCTGACTGGGTTTCCTCCAAACACGTCTCCGACGTGGTATCAAAGATGGGCCGCGCCATGGACGTCGGGAGTGAAGTTGCGCATCAAGCAGCCTATTGAGCATAGCTTGAATCGTATCACGACGTCCTGTGGCTGCACGAAAAGCATTATTCAATATGGTGCCGTTGCTGTCAGGGTTCCTCTGAGCCACAATACGTAGGTAGCGGTCATCCACTGCAGCAATAGCCCTTGGGTGGCCTGAGCGAGGCATGTCATCGACAGTTCCTGTCTCTCTGTATCTCCTCCATGTCCGAACAACATCACTTTGATTCACTCCGATACGCCTGGACACTTCCATTGTTGAGAGCCCTTCCTCGCACAAAGTAACAATGCGGACGTGATGGAACCGCGGTATTGACCGTCTAGGCATGGTTGAACTATAGACAACACGAGCTGTGGACCTCCCTCCTGGCGGAATGAGTGGAACTGATCGGTTGTCGGACCCCCTCTGTCTAAAAGGCGCTGCTCATGCATGGTTGTTTACATCTTTAGGCGGGTTTAGTGACATCTCTGAACAGTCAGAGAGACTGCGTCTGTGATACGATATGCCAACTATGAAGTTGTGTGAGGATGACCCACAGACTTCGGTCGCCAGGGCGATTGCATCAGACGCCGATCGCCCTGATCGGAAGCCGAATTGCCTCTCATCCCACACAGCATTCAGTGAGGTGTCAGTCTGCCAGCTAGTAACCGCTCTAGCAATTTTACTTCCTTTGGGTCTTTGTTGTTGCCCTTCTTGACGACTACATTGGCGTGCTTCCAGATGGAGGAGGCCGGTCAAGGTGGCCGTGCGGTTCTAGGCGCTACAGTCTGGAACCGCACGACCGCTCCGGTCGCAGGTTCGAAACCTGCCTCGGGCATGGGTGTGTGTGATGTCCTTAGTTAGGTTTGAGTAGTTCTAAGTTCTAGGGGACTGATGACCTCAGAAGTTAAGTCCCATAGCGCTCAGATCCATTTGAAATAGATCGTAAGCATTCGTTATATATCCTTGTCAGAGGTGTTTCTAGTTGAGGAGCGAGACAATGCGCCACCTGTGCTACAATGCTGTCTGGTCCTGGGGCTTTGCCCCTCTTTAAAGATTTTATATGGGCAGCCACTTCTTCCTCTAAGAACGGGTACACCATGGTGTTGTTCCCATATTGACCTCGATCTTCCTGCCTAGTTAGGCATTGACACTCTGTGTCCTCTATCTCATTGTCGTCAGGCAGCAGGGACCAGAGGAGGACCTCAGCACTTTCCTGGCAGGATCCCATCATCCAGTTCCCGTCCCTGACAGTGGACAGCACCATGAGTGACCGTATTTTTTCCGTTACAACCTTGTAAGGGACGCCCAATTGGCTCAGCACATACTTCTCCCAACTTTGGAGCCTTACTGCCCTCAGCTCTTTTTGAAATTGCTCCTTAGCTTCCCGGTATATCTATAGCCATCACTATTTTTCTTCCCCGATGACAGTTTGCTGATAGAAGATCCTCGCCCTCCTGACAAACTGATGCATCTGAACTAGTTCAGCAGACCATGGCGATCGATAGGCCACAACGGCTCTCCTCCTTGGTACAGCTGCACTTACTGCCCCAGTAAGTACACTCACCAGTTTCTCGGCTTGTCTATCGACGTCATCATCACCTTCCGGCCATGCTGGGACGTCAAACTCTCCTGCCAGGCGTTCCCAATCGGCTCTGTTGTAGTTTAGCTGCACCTCCTACCCTATGTCCCGGCGGCACTCACTGTCACAAAGTCCAAAGTTGATTAGATGATGATCGCTTGTAGTGATCCTGTACCTTACAGTCCAATTTTTGACGATTCCCGCTATATTCGGTGACATCAGCGTGATGTCAATATTGGTACCTTCACCACCTCCGCCACTATGGGTGGGGAGGGGGGTTCCTCGCCATTGGGAATTAGGAACTGCAAGGCCATGATGCTTTCTTCCATCTTCCCACCTCTTTCATCCCCAGTGCTGCTGTGCCAGAGGGGTGATTTGGTGTTTATGTTCGGCATCTCTACAATCTTGCGCCCCCCCCCCCCCCCAAAGCCGTTATTACCTGCACAAGTTGGTCAACATAAACATTTATCTCTCTTCTATATTGGATGTACATGTTAATGAGATATGTTATCCCTACTGGCGATTGGAGGTCCACGACGTTGCAGTGGTCACCCGATAGGTGTGATAAAACTGTGACTCTCAGAGGCCTGTTTATTACCAGAATGGAGGCTTTTGGCTCACAATCAAAGCTTATTACTTGCAAATTGATGGCGGCAAATGCTATTTTTTCAGAAAGAGAGTATGGCTCCTGTAGACAGAGCAAATCAAGGCTCATCTCCTCCACCACCTTCTGAAGCTGCTGCATGACCAACCTGCTGTTGTGTGCATTCAGTTGTACCATCTGAATTTCTGTTGTAATGAAAGTACGTATGTACTTTTGAATCTGGGAAGTTTTTTCTCCAATCGAAAATAATTCAACCCATGGGACTGGACTGATTGACTGTATATTTCGTCAAGATCGAATGGCTCGTTTCGTCTTTCAAAAACCTTCTTCACCAAGTCACGCAGGACACCGAAGTCAGGCGGAAGATTCATTGTCTTCAACTGTATTCTACCTACCGCCTCCATGGCCTAAAAGGTGACATTACATCCATACTTATGTGTGACACGCACCACATGCCTCAGAGCCGTGGTCAGGACAGCCGGCTCTTCCAGGTGGGATAGCTGCATGGAGTATTCCAGATTATGGTAAACTCTACCAGGATCGATTTCTAATCTTCTGATAGCAGGTCGACCTGGTGTTGTCAGGTCAGCACTCGTACTACTCGCGTCGTTGACCTGTATCTGTTGTTCCGGTACAATTTTCCTGTGCTCAACCATCGGTCGGCCCACCACTACAGGACGCCCTTCTTGCCGTGCCCAATCTTCTGGCAACCTGTAACCCTGGCAATAAGATGAGGGAGCGGTCTCTCGTTCGTGAGGGTCAGTCTGGACGCAAGCATCCACTATTTGCACCCTCCGTGTTCGGCCATCTGCAACAACTCTCAGAAACTGCTTAAACCTTCAAGACTTTTCCGCATCCCTTCCCCTTTCGCTTGGGGACTTTCTCTTAGGCATCCTGTGCGCTGTTACGGCATCAGTCATGATCAATCCTAGATATTAGTCTCTGTTCTAGCATCCAGCACGTGGGACAGTTCCTACCGGTGGCGTTAAATGACTTCTTACCCCTCTTGGTGCAAGGAATGCAAATTCCAGTATTTTAACAATTTTTCTTGTGTCATCTTACGCTCCGCACCTGGAACAAGCCGGCTTCCGATCACAAATGGAGTATTGCTGTGCAGTGTGGGATCTGCATCATATACGATTGACGGAGGACACCGGAAACGTTTAAAGATGAGCAGCTCGTTTTTTACTGTCACGAAACAGGGGAGACTGCCACGGAATCTTACACAAATCGTGGTTGGGGGGGGGGGGGGATGGCAATCATTAAAACAAAGGCATTTTCCGCTGCGACAAAAGCGCCTCCTCGGCTGCTGTCCAGACCTGGGTTGCAAAAAAAATGTTCAGATGTGTGTGAAATTTTATGGGACTTAACTGCTAAGGTCATCAGTCCGTAAGCTTACACACTACTTAATCTAAATTATCCTAAGGACAAACACACACACCCATGACTGAGGGAGGACTCCAACCTCCGCCGGTACCAGCCGCACAGACCTGGGTGCCAACCTTCCTTTCCTGTGGACACACCAGCAACGATTGTCCATCTTACATAGAATCCCTTGAGAGCAAGATTGCAAGTTCATAGTATGACTCATTTGAAAGTGTTGTATTAAGAATTGTGACAGGAAAAAATATTACACTACTGGCCATTAAAATTGCTACACCAAGAAGAAATGCAGATGATAAACGGGTATTCATTGGACAAATATATTATACTAGAACTGACATGTGATTACATCTTCACGTAATTTGGGTGCATAGATCCTGAGAAATCAGTACCCAGAACAACCACCTCTGCCCGTGATAACGGCCTTGATACGCCTGGGCTCTGAATCAAACAGAGCTTGGATGGCGTGTACAGGTACAGCTGCCCATGCAGCTTCCACACGATACAACAGTTCATCAAGAGTAGTGACTGGCGTATTGTGACGAGCCAGTTGCTCGGCTACCATTCACCAGACGTTTTCAATTGGTGAGAGATCTGGAGAATGTGCTGGCCAGGGGAGCACTCGAACATTTTCTGTATCCAGAAAGACCCGTACAGGACCTGCAACATGCGGTCGTGCATTATCCTGCTGAAATGTAGGGTTTCGCAGGGATCGAATGAAGGATAGAGCCACGGATCGTAACACATCTGAAATGTAACGTCCACTGTTCAAAGTGCCGTTATTGCGAACAAGAGGTGACCGAGACGTGCAACCAATGGCACCCCGTACCATGACGCCAGTATGGCGATGACGAATACACGCTTCCAATGTGCGTCACCGCGATGTCGCCAAACACGGATGCGACCATCATGATGCTGTAAACAGAACCTGGATTCATTCGAAAAAATGACGTTTTGCCATTAGTGCACCCAGGTTCGTCGTTGAGTACACCATCGCAGGCGCTCCTGCCTGTGATGCAGCGTCAAGAGTAACCGTCGCCATGGTCTCCGAGCTGATAGTCCATGCTGCTGCAAACGTTGTCGAACTGTTCGTGCTGATGGTTGTTGTCTTGCAAACGTCCCCATCTGTTGACTCAGGGATCGAGACGTGGCTGCACGATCCGTTACAGCCATGCGGATAAGATGCCTGTCATCTCGACTGCTAGTGATACGAGGCCGTTGGGATCCAGGACGGCGTTCCGTATTTCCTTCCTGAACCCAACAATTTCATATTCTGCTAACAGTCATTGGATATCGACCAACGCGAGCAGCAATGTCGCGATACGATAAACCGCAATCGCGATAGGCTACAATCCGACCTTTATCAAAGTCGGAACGTGATAGTACACATTTCTCCTCCTTACACGAGGCATCACAACAACTTTTCACCAGGCAATGCCGGTCAACTGCTGGTTGTGTAAGAGAAATCGGTTGGAAACTTTCCTCATGTCAACACGTTGTAGGTGTCGCCACCGGCACCAACCTTGTGTGAATGCTCTGAGAAGCTAATCATTTGCATATCATTGCATCTTCTTCCTGTCGGTTAAATTTCGCGTCTATAGCACGTCATCTTCGTGGTGTAGCAATTTTAATGGCCAGTAGTGTAGCTGCTAATGAGGCACCATGTGTGCTTCAAGAGGGCGACAGAAAATGAGCGTCTGGCAGTTGCAGACATATTCCTTCTGAGAGATGTACGTATTACACTTCACAAAATGGACATTGTTGACATCCAAGAAATGTTCAAAGCAAACCATTAACTCGCACCACGAACACCGAATGAAAAACGGCGCGCCACAGAGTTCACGTAGGTTCGCGCTATCAAGATCGGAGGCGAACTCCTTGGGAGTTACAAACCGTACCTGACGTTCAGCCATATATCCACTCTTAAAAAGTTCATATAAATCATATTGATGTAACGAGGTGATGAGAGCTGATGGAACGTGACCGAATTCAAATAGTCTGCAGTGAAGCTTATCGTGAAACTGACTATTCTTTAAGGTGTAGCTGCAGACAGTGCGATAATACGGTTTATAGGCACGGAAAAAGCAAACGTCTAGAGGCTGAATTAGTCCAGTGGTTCCAGGTGGTATGAATTGCAATGTCGCAAGCTATTCAGGAGGCTTACAGTTTGCTCTAAAGCAGTATGATTTTTTGTAAGTTAAAGTCTTCCGGGTTATTAGGCTGCGTCATGTTTCTTCTAAAATGTTCGATGTTTCGACCCCTCTGCTGTGATCTTCCTCAGGATCTTTTGGTGTCCACTACTGCTAGAACACTGTCAGAGACGAGTGTCTCGTCCACTTTCAAAGGGGGAATTTTCTGGCGTTCGTGCTGGAGAAGTGATAGTATTGGTTAAAATACATGTGGCTACCATTGCTGGGCCATGGTCATAGGCTAATACAGAAGAAGGGGCGTTGGTAGCTCATCTCCTGTGGATACCATTGGCGGTCGTCGTCATTGGATAGAAAGGCACTGTTCCACACTTATGCTGGCGAAGGGTTATTGGTTGAAATGACTGCTATCGCTATTGGCTGGTCGTCATCAGTAGCTAGATTCGAAACGGACAGAGGAAGAGGGGGGTAATGTTTACCCAAAATATTATTGTCCGCCGAGGTGACCTGCAGCGCGTTGTTTATGCCGCCCACACACCGCGGCCGCGTATTTACTTCCTTGATGGCGGGGAGCCACGATGCCGGAAGCCTATAGCCGTCCTCTCTATTGAAAGTAGATGAATTCTTAGAAATTTCAACCGCTTCTCGGACCTTTCTTCTATAAATGTTTGTTTCCTTAGCCAGTGCACGCACGTTATTAAAATCGATGTCAGAGCCACAGTTCTCATGATTTTCCGCTACTGCCGATTTTGCACTTTGTTTTAGCCGCACGTGCCGTTCGTGTTCCTTAATGCGTTCTTTAACAGTTCTTCCCGTTTCGCCTATACACACTTTGCCGCAGCCACATGACACTTGATAGACGCCTGCATTGTGTAGGTAATCAGGTGCATCCGTTTTCCGTCGGAAAAAGTCTTTTATTTTGTTCTGACTAAAGAAAGATGTCTGAGTTCCATTTTTCTTTAAAATTCTACTTATGCGGTCAGTGACCCAAGAAACGAACGGGAACCTGACGGAGTGAGAAGGCGGTTCCTCGTCATTCTTATTAGCAGAATAAATATTCCGCCTAAAGGCCCTGTCGATTGAATAACTATCATACCCATTTGCCTTCAATGTCCTCATTAAAAAATTCAACTCTGATTCAAAGTTGTCGTCATCGCTGATGCGGAAGGCACGTGAAGACAGAGTGTTGAGTACTGCTTGCTTCTGGGCTGGGTGGTGGTGCGAAGTGACATCTAAATACCTGTTTGTGTTAGTTGGCTTTCTGTACACTCTCTGACCTAGAGTGTTATCAGATCTTCTGTATACCAACACATCTAGGAACGGGAGACCGAACTCACTCTCAACCTCCAAGGTGAAATTTATTTTGCGGTGAATTCCATTTGAACGCATGAAGTGCCTCTTCGCCGTGTGGCCATATAAAAAATTTATCGTCCACGTAACAAGAAGGCTTCAAAGGAGCACTACTTAACGCCTGTTGCTCAAAATGTTCCATAAAAACGTCAGCTGCAACTGGCGAAATGGGTGAGCCCATAGCAAGGCCGTCAGTGTTGTGACTTGGCAAGACAGCCAAGTCACTAGGAGAGGAAGCCGAAAGGCACGCGTTTAAGCTCACGCAGGCTGGCGTGAGGTCTGGAACAGGTAAGGGAATTTATAGTAGCAAAGAACGTAAGTAACTACTGGAATACTTAACTTTAATTCATAATTGGTGAACATCGGTCTGACGGTACATGTATCACAAGATAAATAGCAAATGATAATGGCGCCTTGCTAGGTCGTAGCAAATGACGTAGCTGAAGGCTATGCTAACTATCGTCTCGGCAAATGAGAGCGTAATTTGTCAGTGAACCCTCGCTAGCAAAGTCGGCTGTACAACTGGGCCGAGTGCTAGGAAGTCTCTCTAGACCTGCCGTGTGGCGGCGCTCGGTCTGCAAACACTGACAGTGGCGACACGCGGGTCCGACGTATACTAACGGACCGCGGCCGATTTAAAGGCTACCACCTAGCAAGTGTGGTGTCTGGCGGTGACACCACAGTCAGCCTGTTCATAGGATTCACCATTGTACTTAAAATAGCTCGAGCGAAGACATAATTCAGTTAAGTCACAAACATCTAGAGCAACATTCTCTCTTATGATCTCCATTGTATCTGACACTGGGACGTTAGTAAATAACGATGTCGCATCGAAGCTAACAAGAATGTCATCCGCAGATATCCTCAGTGTGCGTACAATTTCTAAAAAGTGTTTCGAATCTTTTATAAAAGTATTTGTTTTACCAACGAGATGTCTCAGTTTTCCAGATAAATGACGTGCTACAAAATAAGTCGGCGAGTTAATCCCACTGACTATAGGCCTCAAAGGCCTATGTATTTCCGGTAGTCCGTACATTCTGGGTGAGACAGGTATTCGAGGTGTTAGATTCTTTGTAATAGAGCTGTCCAGTCTGGAGTCTGATATCAGGTTTTTCCCTTTCCGAACGATTCTGTTCGTCGGATCGCTTTTTCACTTGCGATACACAGGATCAGCTAGTAGATGTTCCATCTTCCTGTGATAATCTACAGCGTCCAAAACAACAGTACCATGCCCCCTATCCGATTTTCTTACAACGATGCTTTCGTTTCTCATGAGTTCAATAAGAGATTTCCTTTCCTGCGCCGATATGTTGCTTTTCGGAGGTTTCGATTCCCGTAGAACTCTCGACACGTCTTACTTTTCGGCCTGCACCTTCGGAAGACGAAACAAGGATGCTTCGACAGCACTTACGATTTCTTCAACAGGTATTCTCTTCGGTGTAGTTGCGAAATTCAGACCTTTGCCCAGAACTGAAACAGCTGCTTCATCGAGTACTTCTGACGAGAGATTCACCACTACTCGCTTCGGATCCACAGTAGCGACTTCCTTCTTAATTCTAACCATTAGCTTCTCGAACTTTTCTTTTTGTTTCATAGCACTGAAAACCGAAAACCTTGTTGAATGATCAAACGTTATTCTGTCCACTTTATCCCAGTCCTGGGGTGAGAGAGTTGCCGCCAGTGAGAAATGCACATCAATTAAAACGGAGCTAACATAAATCAAGTCTCTGCGTATTTGCTGGATTCTTTCACGAAAAAGTGCTTCGCTGGCCCTATGATAGATTCTCCTGGTTTTCACTGTCTGCGCATGGTGGCTAATTCTGGCGAATGTGGGAATAACATTCTTATCACGGCACCGGGATAGAAAGGCAAAATCGCATAGTAATTTACCTCTTCTTCTGCGAAATTTCTCCAGTCTTCTGATGGTGGTATAAACCTCTTGCCCATACAAGTGTTTTATGTAAGTCTGCAGGCTTTCGTGGCCGTTGTCACTGAAAATCTTCTGGGTTATTAGGCCACGTCATGTTTCTTCTAAAATGTATGATTTTTATAAGCAGATCAGGAATCGAGGAAAAGCAAGTTATTTTGACCAGCTATTGGCCAAAAGCAGTTGCAGCTGTCTTACGCCCATTTTCCCTCTCTTGCTTGCTGTGACGTAAACATTCTGCCCATTCAAGATCATGCACGCGAGAAAGAATCGTAGGAGGTACAGCACCTCCAACTTCTCGCATCAAAATAAAAAAATTCCCAGCCCATTTACCATCCAGATTGACAGTCGGCGTAATTGTACACGAATGCATTAAGACACTGTTGTTCGCTGTTCTAGATACAACTCTTTTGGTACCTTTAATTTCCAGGGTTCCTGTCATACGCATTTCCTCTTGAAATCCAGATTGGTCGGAGATGAAAAAATTCCTTACAAAGCTATGGGATCAATTTGTTTATCTCATCTACAAAGTTTTGGACCAATTCCGCAGTTTGCTGTGCATCGTCAAACTGACGGTTTGTTTGAAGTTTGGTTGTCTTGCAACTCTGTAGCACTGCTCCAAATTATGCAACCGTCCACCGCTTCCCTTGAAATCACTGTAATCTATGTCGCACTCAATTTGATGTGCATAACATAGTAGGTCACTATCATGCACGTCCTATAAATTATATCGAGCATCCCTGAAACGCGCAAACACCAGTTTTTGTGACAAGTGCGCCTTGTCCTCCCTTGAGTTTTTCTCATTCACTGCACGGCTACATTACTGTGGACTTATTCGAAAGCTGTTCATAACTTTTTTTTACTGTGCTGTAGACGATCTTCCATGTACGTAATTATATTTATTATCTATTCCTTCGACAAAGATTATCCTTCACTAGGTTTCACTGGAGACGAAATTTGTTGCTCAATGTTCGAGAAGGATGGAGAACTGCATGGCTCGACACCTGTTACAAAATCTATTTCACGTGTTAAGCACGAACTGTCATTATTGTACTCGTCATGTACGTTGTCCGACATAGTCGAGCGTATACGGCACGAAAAATTCCACTGACTAATCTTGTAGAAACGCTAATGCTTCATCTCGCGCTTCTTTCGCACTCTGCGAAATCCCTTGGGTTCCTTTTTTATTAAATGTCAGCTGTGGCAGCTCTTGTTGTACTCTGCTTTGTATCAACACCACTAGCGCTGTAGCATAATTGTGAGGTATTCGTCGACCAAGCAGTTCAACTACGCTCCATACCTTCACGCTGCGCTCACCATTGGATACCTCCAGTCCCGTCCCGTATTGCCGTTAGCAGCCAATGGTTGCGTGGTAGACAATATGTGGGGCATCTAACACCGTAAACATCATTATTGGACTTCTGCGACACCGCACTAAAGGGGTTCCTTGTTAGAATAAACTGTTTGTCACAACTGGCTGCCTATAGCTTCTGTACCAACCCTCCGCCTCCACCAGAGAACCACTGACCCACGCCTAACCTACACAATTACAGCTGGATTTTAAGGGAGAGTAATCCACTACAATTCGCGCAATTCTTGCATCTGCAGTCACCTAACCAATGCAGCAAGAGTACACTAGGCTACTGTGTTAAACAAGATTTGGGCCGTCAGTGGAACAGAAGATACTCACTCTACAATGTGATAATGAGAGAGGTAGTGCAGTGATAAGACAACGGACTTGCTTTCTGGAGGATAGTGGTTCAAATCCCCTTCAGGACATCCAGATTTCGATTTTCAAGGTTTCTCTAAATCTTTATAGGCAGATGTCGGGAGAGCCCATCGAGGACACGATGTTCTTTCTCCGATCCGAGCTGATGCTCTGTCTCTAATGCCTTTGTAATCGACGAAACGCTAAAGCTCGATCTTCCTCCAAACTTTTAGAAAATTGACGCATGTATGTCCTACATTTAGACTGTCTTTTAGTACGTTTCTATTTAGTGAACCTATTCAGATCATCACCCGTCATGTGAAATATAATGCTTCAACCTGATTACAAGTTCATGTTGGTCTAGTGGGTAGAGTGCTAGACCGACGCCTCCGGAGTCTGTCATATCGATTAAGTACCTAGGGGTCACTTTAGGAAGAGGTATGGAATTGAGCTAATTATTGACACTAGTGGTCGGAAACACAAATGAAACATTGGATGGTATGAGGTGCTACACAGAGCTCCGAAAAGTTTTTATCTGAATGTGCTGAAGGAATTTTAAATTTATGCCTACCTGATAAAACCCCAGAAATCCTACTTAATGAGCAAAGTGATTCTATGGATATGTATTAATACGAAATTTTTAAAGAGTGGACTAGAACTCTGTTGCAAGCACCAGCTGCGTCCTTCAGCGTACTAGCGGCGGTGAAATGCACACGACGGCGGCGGTGGCCGTGCGGTTCTAGACGCTTCAGTCCGGAACCCCGCGACTGCTACGGTCGCAGGTTCGAATCCTGCCTCGGGCATGGATGCTGTGATGTCCTTAGTGAGGTTTAAGTAGTTCTAGGGGACTGATGACCTCAGATGTTAAGTCCCATAGTGCTCAGAGCCATTTGAACCATATTTGAAATGCACACGGCGTGGCGCAGGGAAACATCCCCCTGCGAGCATCAGATGGAAAAAAGAGGCGATACATTTGAAGAAAGTTTTAAAAGTGTTTCTTAAAATGTTGTTTTAAAGTTCTTTTAAAATAATATTAAAAAGGGAAACACTTTCTAATGTTTGTAAAATTGTACACTACTGGCCATTAAAATTGCTACACCACGAAGATTACGTGCTACAGACGCGAAATTTAACCGACAGGAAGAAGATGCTGTGACATGCAAATGAATAGCTTTTCAGAGCATTCACACAAGGTTGGTGCCGGTGGCGACACCTACAACGTGCTGACATGACGAAAGTTTCCAACCGATTTCTCATACACAGTTGACCGGCGTTGCCCGGTGAAACGTTGTTGTGATGCCACGTGTAAGGAGGAGAAATGCGTACCATCACGTTTCCGATTTTGATAAAGGTCGGATTGTAGCCTATCACGATTCCGGTTTATCGTATCGCGACATTGCTGCTCGCGTTGGTCGATATCCAATGACTGTTAGCAGAATATGGTATCGATGGGTTCAGGATGGTAATACGGAACGCCGTGCTGGATCCCAACGGCCTCGTATCACTAGCAGTCGAGATGACAGGCATCTTATCTGCATGGCTGTAACGGAAAGTGCAGCCACGTCTCGATCCCTGAGTCAACAGATGGGGACGTTTGCAAGACAACAACCATCTGCACGAACAGTTCGACAACGTTTGCAGCAGCACGGACTATCAGCTCGCAGGCCATGGCTTCAGTTACCCTTGACGCTCCATCACAGACAGGAGCGCCTGCGATGGTGTACTCAACGACGAACCTGGGTGCACGTCATTTTTTCTGATGAATCCAGGTTCTGTTTACAGCATCATGATGGTCGCATCCGTGTTTGGCGACATCGCGGTGAACGTACATTGGAAGCGTGTATTCGTCATCTCCATACTGGCGTATCACCCGTCGTGATGGTATGGGGTGCCATTGGTTACATGTCTCGGTCATCTCTTGTTCGCACTGACGGCACTCTGAACAGTGGACGTTACATTTCAAATGTGTTACTACCCGTCATCATACATTACTTCAATTTCAGTTACCGAACTATCAGTTTAATAAGTCACGGCTGCAAAATACTAACGCGAATTCTTTACAGACGAATGGAAAAACTAGTAGAAGCCGACCTCGGGGAAGATCAGTTTGGATTCCGTAGAAATATCGGAACACGTGAGGCAATACTGACCCTACGACTTACCTTAGAAGCTAGATTAAGGAAAGGTAAACCTACGTTTCTAGCATTTGTAGACTTAGTGGTTGGGAAACGAGTGAGACAGGATGGTAGCCTCTCCTCGATGTTATTCAATCTGTATATTGAACAAGCTTTTGACAATGTTGACTGAAATACTCTCTTTCAAATTCTGAAGGTGGCAGGGGTAAAATACAGGGAGCGAAAAGCTATTTACAATTTCTACAGAAACCAGACGCAGTTATAAGAGTCCAGGGACATCAAAGGGAAGCAGTGGTTGGGAAACGAGTGAGACAGGATGGTAGCCTCTCCTCGATGTTATTCAATCTGTATATTGAACAAGCAGTGAAGGAAGCAAAAGAAAATTTCGGAGTAGGTATTAAAATCCATGGAGAAGAAATAAAAACTTTGAGGTTAGCCGATGACATTGTAATTCTGTCAGAGACAGCAAAGGACTTGGAAGAGCAGTTGAACGGAATGGATAGTGTCTTGAAAGGAGGATATAAGATGAACACCAACAAAAGTAAAACGAGGATAATGGAATGTAGTCGAATTAAGTCGGGTGATGCTGAGGGAATTAGATTAGGAAATGAGACGCTTAAAGTAGTAAAGGAGTTCTGCTATTTGGGGAGCAAAATAACTGATGATTGTCGAAGTAGAGAGGATATAAAATATAGACTGGCAATGGTAAGGAAAGCGTTTCTGAAGAAGAGAAATTTGTTAACATCGAGTATAGATTAAGTGTCAGGAAGTCGTTTCTGAAAGTATTTGTATGGAGTGTAGCCATGTATGGAAGTGAAACATGGACGATAACTAGCTTGGACAAGAAGAGAATAGAAGCTTTCGAAATGTGGTGCTACAGAAGAATGTTGAAGATTAGGTGGGTAGATCATATAACTAATGACGAGGTATTGAATAGGATTGTGGAGAAGAGAAGTTTGTGGCACAACTTGACAAGAAGAAGGGATCGGCTGGTAGGACATGTTCTGAGGCATCAAGGGATCACCAATTTAGTATTGGAGGGCAGCGTGGATGGTAGAATTCGTAGAGGGAGACCAAGAGATGAACACACTAAGCAGATTCAGAAGGATGTAGGTTGCAGTAGGTACTGGGAGATGAAGAGGCTTGCACAGGATAGAGTAGCATGGAGAGCTGCATCAAACCAGTCTCAAGACTGAAGACCACAACAACAACAACACTACCCGTGGCTATACCCCTCATTCGATGCCTACGAAACTCTTCATTTCAGCAGGATAATGCACGACCGCGTGTTGCAGGTCCTGTACGGGCCTTTCTGGATACAGAAATTTTCGTGATCTCTCAGCAATTGAAAACGTCTGGTCAATGGTGGCCGAGCAACTGGCTCGTCACAATAGGCCAGTCACTACTCTTGATGAACTGTGGTATCGTGTTGAAGCTGCGTGGGCTGCTGTACCTGTACACGCCATCCAAGCTCTGTTCGACTCAATGCCCCGGCGTATCAAGGCCGTTATTACGGCCAGAGGTGGTTGTTCTGGGTACTGATTTCTCAGGATCTATGAACCCAAATTGCGTAAAAATGTAATCACATTTCAGTTCTAGTATAATGTATTTGTCCAATGAATACTCGTTTATCATCTGCATTTCTTCTTGGTGCAGCAATTTTAATGGCCAGTAGTGTGTTTATTTAGTCAACAATTGCCTTTCGGCTTCTTAGGCCTTCTACAGGTGACAACTTTACGTCGTAACCTGAGATAAAGTTAAGGTCTCGCAACTACGGACCTGCATTTTCTAACACCAATAGCACATTAAAATTTTTATTCAAGACTTAAGACAAAGTGGATCCCTGTGCACAGTGTGGTGTGTAAAACCTCATGTGACAAAGTATATATTGGTCATTTAGGCTGAGCTATGGCACTTACGACGCGTTCAGCCATTGCTGATCGGCTTTTAACAGAATACTATTCATATAATGTAGAATATGAAGTATATTATGTTAAGAAAAACAGGAAAATAACCCTACTGAAAATTTCCGGAAATCAACAAACACAGAATGCCAAATTAGTATTAAATTATGGCACTCAGTTTTCTTTTTCTTCTTCGTTGAACTAAGTTTTCGTTACAAATGCGTTTCACACTGTAAATTCATGTCATTTCCCATCAGTTGTTAAATGCATCTCCACATAGCAACTTTGTTTCCCTTCCCCCTTTTTTTTCTATCTGACAAAAAATGTGATATGTTTCTATGTAAACGCTGTATGTCATTTTTGTATCTTCCGTGCAAATAAATATCTCGAAGTCGAACGTCATGTTTATCTGTTTTTGAGACATTCAGCTGTCACCTGAAAATGGCTTAAGAAACCATGGGCAGGTTCGTGATGAAATAAATATTAGTTTGCAGAAAATTACTTTTATTTTCATGTTTTCCCAAGCACCGACGGAAAATTCAGTTAATATTCTTTTAAAGGTATTTGTAAATTAATTTAAAATACATTCGTCATTATATTTTAAATACTAGGAATATTTTTGTATCACAATCCATTTTCTTTAGCTAGTAGGGTCCTTTCAGCGCTACAAGGGTTGCACGAATAAAATTTCATAAATATCGCAATATAAGATCTTACCAGGCTAGTATAGGTTTAGTTCTGACAGTGAACTTGCAGGCCTGTATCGACATATTACTCTGTAACAGTAACAAATGGTGTTTTGTATTGTAACTAATATCGTAAAACCCTGAAAATTTGTAAACATAGTTTTTGATGATATGTCTAACATTTGATTTTTGTCTAACATGTCTGAAGAGGTGCAGCTTGCACGAAACCGGTTACACGAAAATAAAGAAAACCGATCGGCAGGCTGAAACTGGACATTGTTGCACAAATAGAGATCGCAGACACTCTCTAATGACGAACATGTCTAGCTTTTATAAAGGAATATTGCCCTCGCAAAACCATATTTATAGATCCCGTAAACAGGTATTCCAGGTAAACTACGCAACATTTCTACAGCCTCAGATAGATGATACAAGTTGACCGGATAAAAAATTAGCCACTCCAGTGCGCACGCACGGATGAATCTAAGGGGAGACGGAAGGCAAAGGGGCTAAAAAATCTACTTTTAGATTTTGGCTTGTTTGAATTTCCCACTATTTGCTGCGGAAAACAGTTTTTGTCTAATGTAAATATGACAATTTTTCGTGAGTGTTTATGGTTTTCTTGACGCTCTGTGTGATCTGGCATTTAAATGCCACGTCTTCTTATTTGCACCATGCAGAGATAATGCACAGATTTCTTTTATCCCTTGTATGTTATTTCCTACTTCTATTGTTTTATCGTATCTATTATTGATATTCATCGTTAAGATTGAGTTTCTTATTGTTTTCGAGTGCTATTAGTTGTAACTTTAAATGCGAACATTTTAGTTTAGGCTTTACCGTGACCATTATTGACATTAAATGAAACAACAAGTTTACTGTTACCTGTCATCGTTTTATTTATCTCCACGACGCGTTTCAAAGGTTTAAACCTCCATCATCAGATGGATTTACATTAGTTAGTATGACATTTGTGTGCGTATTGTTAAACGATTTTTTGAAGGAAACTGTGGCACTGTCTCCAGTGGTCACAGGAGTGATGTGTCAAGACAGCGAAATGAACCTCTGACCACTGGAGACAATGGCACAAGTTCCTCCAAAAAATCGTAACACAACACACACATAAATGTCATACTATCTAATGTAGATCCACCTGATGATAGAGGTTTAAACCTTTGAAACGCGTCGTGGAGATAAATAAAACGGTGAATGGTAACAGTAAACTTGTTGCTCTATTAGTTGTACTTAAGTGAAGTTTGAAATGTTGAAATGTTTGTGAATTCCTAAGGGACCAAACTACTGAGGACATCGGTCCCTAGACTTAGGACTACTTAAACCTAACTAACCGAAGGACATCACACACATCCATGCCCGAGGCACGATTCGAACCTGCGACCGTAGCGGTCGCGCGTTTCGAGACTGAAGCGCCTAGAACCGCTCGGCCACACCGGCCAGCAGTGAAGTTTGTAGCGAGTGAAATTACTCGTAGTTGGGGCACATACTGAAAAATCCAGAACCCAGGAATAAAACAACACAGATACCTATAGAAGACCAGATAGGTGTAAGAGAGGGGCGATGGTTAGAGCACACATTGAACAAGCCAAACGGGGTGGTCGAAAGAAAGGCGTTAGAGTGGAATCCCCGAAGAACAAAGACGAAAGGCAGGCGAGAGGTACAAGTAGGAGGTCTTTGGAAAGGGAAAAAGAGGAGTTATCAAGACTTGGTCGGACTAGAAGGAAATGGCCAGAGGCAGCAATGGATGGTGGGTTTAAGTGGCCAAAGAGATTAAGTCAAGTCAAGGAAGACGTACAACGATAAATTATGAACAAAGAAATCCTAGTAAAAATGACACGTGTTTTAATGACTTTCAGTGCACAGACTACGATAAGAACGTGCAGAATTCCGTTGAGCATGGGAGAATCAAAGGAACAGTTGCAGCAGGGCTTTGTTACGCACTGAGAATTTATTTGCGTACTTAAGCGCGGTTTTCTGTCGCGACGGAGACGTGAGTGGCACATTGGTCGTCGGAAGCAGAGGTCCATCCATCACTGAGGCGACCGCACGACACGTCTGCTTTGTTGCGCTGCACTGGCTCATCCCAGGTTTCCAACCCAACAGGTCTCGCAGACTGACTCCTTCCACAGGAACGGCAGAAGAGTTTTCTATGTTAAGTTTCATGGTAAGACCTGTGACTGACGTCACCCTTATCTTCTCCACCGAGTTTAGACCTTACGGTCCTTCCTGTGTCAAGCAGCCGTCATTGCGTAAACCTCCCAGACACAATTCAAACTATGTGTTTTATGCACAAGTCTACATTAACTAATATATGTCTTTATTTGTAACATCTTTGAGGTTAATGCCATCATCAGATTAAAACTTAGAACTTTTAAAACAAGGTTCAGAGTCAGTAACAGTAAAATCTATGCCTAATCGGGACTGGGACAGTTAACGCCCTCTTAGGCACTGAACCTTTTTTACAAGTTCTAAGTTTTGATCTGATGATGACTGAAGCCGAAACAACTGTATAGATGAAAACATATATTAAGCGATGTAAACGGTTTTATTCATAATGACGGCGGAAATTTATTTCCTTTATTAATGAGCAACGTATGGCACCAAGTAGTTCCTCTGTCATCTCCCATACTCACGTCATTTCCTCTTTTAAAAAAGCATACACACATATATAATGGATGTATGTATGTGTGTATGTATGTTCCACATCACCCTGTAAAGCACTGGACCGATTTCAACCAAACTTGTTATACTCGTACATACTACTTATTTCCTGGAAAGAAGTAACCAATCTCTAGTTGGGGTGGGAATGGAGTGAAAATGGGCTGCCTTAGGAGATGGACAGAGAGAGAGAGAGACAGGAGAGGATGGAGCAGATGATGAATAGAGAGAGGGGGCACAGAAAGGTAGATGGAGAATGGGGGACGTGATGTACAGAGGAGAAGGAAGTGATCAGAGAGAAGGGGAAGATGGACAGACGGAGGGAGGAGGAGGAGAGGGGCAGAGAGAGAGGGAAGAGGAGGTAGAAGGAGGGGAAGGTGTAGAGGGACACATTGTGAGGAGGCAGGTAGTAGAAGGAAACATTGTGAGGAGGCAGGTAGATGAGAGGCAGATTGTGTGGAGGTAGGTGGAAGAGGGACAGGTTGTGAGAACACAGCTGTAAGACAGGATAAACAAGGCAGGAGGGTGGAACATATTGTGAGGAGGCAAATGGACAGGTTGTGTGATGCAGGTGGAAGAGAGACAGGTTGAGAGAAGTAAGGTGGAAGAGATATAGGTTCTGGGGAGGTAGATGGGACAGAATGTGAGGTGACAGGTGGATGAAGAATAGGTTGAGAGGAGTAAGTTGAAAGAGGGACAGGGTTTGAGGACTCAGGTGGAAGAGGAACATGCTGAGAGGAGGCAGGTGCCAAAGGGAGAGACTGAGGTGTGGTAGGTGGAAGAGGGGCAAATTCTGAAGAGGCAAATGGAAAAGAGGCATGCTATTAGAAGGTAGGTGGAAGAGGGGCATGTTGTGAGAAGATAAATGTGTGTGGGGCAGTGTGTGAGGAGACAGGAGAAGAGGGACAGGTTGAAATGAGGCAAGGGGGCAAGTGGAAGACGAACAAGTTGAAAGGACGCAAACAGAAGGTCGACAAGTTGTTTCTTCGTGTTAAGAGAGGAGCCACAGCCTAGGTCATGTGACTCACATTGTATGGTACCAGCTTGTTGTAGACAATCACACCTCACCCTTTATATTCTTCAGATGTGCTGTCGAACTTCGTTTTGAATTCCTGCTGGGCCTCTGCTACTGATACTAGCTTTTATGTACTCAATGAAGTTCTTTTGCATCTCCTCAGCGACCTAACTGCAGGAACAGTGTTTTAAAAGTCACATGTTGATCTGTTCACCATTTCACCTTTCGAATGGAACAGAGAATAAAATCTGTGGACCATCATTGGCCTTCACCATCGGAAGAACTTACCACTGGGTTTTTTCCTCGTTGTCGTACAATGCGTACCTAGATATACAACCATACATTCAGGTCCTCCATGCCTGTTCAGTTTTTCTCAGTGTTACTTATACCTGTAGAGTGCAGAGAATGGTCCTGTCTGGGTTAAAATGTATTGAGATTTTAACGTTTTGTTCCTTTTTAATTCATAATACATTTGTTTTAAATTTACACAATGCTTCGGACATAAGCGATAATAAAAATGATAATATTATTATTTCGATTCTCATTTTTCCCTTCTCTACAATTGTCATCTCTTTGTTAGTTACTGAGTTATTAATTAATCCACAGTTCAATGATATTGTTCATCTCAGCTTGTACGCACAAAGGGGAACATAAACGACATGTGATAAATTTATGTATCCTTGCATATAATTACCCACTGATCTAGTATCAAAGGGGTTTATAAAATGTGCAAAATGCTGTTTTATTTACACATACTTGTCACAAGGCAGCCAATAATCCCAAAATGCTAGACATTATTAATTCGTCGAATGCACACACACACACACACACACACACACACACACACAAACTGACAGCCGTCATCACCATGAGATCGATACTGCTGCGTTAGCCCTCCACTCTTCACGGTTTCCCACCTTTCCCACATAGTTGTGTGAAAAATTGTCTGCATCCGTTCGTAACGAAGAAGACAGACTTTTGAAAGAAAGTCAGTATTATCCATCACAGATATTGGGAATAGTGTTTACCAGTAACATGCATTATAATATAGAAAGTATACTGTAGAATGACGGAGGCATTTTATTTTTAATTGCACTACCTTTACCAGCCCACGCTTTGTCTTACTACATAATACTTTACTATACAGTTCGTGTTATTTATGAACTATGCTTTAACTGCCTTTATGAATAAATTCGTTGTAGTTAACTTCAGGCAATTTATTGTGCAACATAACCAGTATCTACTGCTAGTGTTTCTTTTATTATTTATAACGTATTTCAGAGGATTTGCTCGATATCCAGGTGGAAGTTCCAGTATTTAATTCAGATTTATTGCACCTGGGAAACCAATTATGTCGAAGTATCTAGAATTCTTAAGTTTATGACTTCGACTGCAAAAAGATTTTGGTGACAAACCACATAAATATGTGAAATAAAAAAAATGAGAAAGAAAAGAAAATGCAAAAAACATCATAAGCAGGTAAAACATGTAGCATCTCTGTCAGCTAGGAGACGCTAAATACTTCCAACACCTTTGTTAAAGTTTGTAAACAGTGAATGTATGAAGTTCAATTGCAGAGCCCTCGACTAAAGCGCAAAACGTAGCTGCTCAAGACTGCAGATATGTCGAAATATATTTTCTTCTTACTGGTACATCAAAACCAAAAGTGAGAAACTCAAAACATTCTAAACATTTCTATCTACATCATATGTGTAGAAGAAAGTGAAGAATGATAGAAGAAAAAAAACATGAGTTATGATGATAAGTACTACTGTAAACGGTATGAAGTTAAAAAACTGATCATGATCCTCAAATCAAAACCATAAGAAAAAATTTAATGTTACAGTGACTACAGAAGATGTTTCAGAATAAAACGAAACACGTTTGATGTTAATTAGACTTTATTACAGTCGCAAAACACGGTATTAACCAACATGTATAACAGTGACTGTGGAAAAAAGAGGCCGTCGATCAGTTGTAGAATTTTGAAACGCTTATTATGTTCGAGTATAATGACTTTTCTGGAGACTAGAAATCTACTCTGTAGGAATCAGCATGGGTTTCAGTTCCCCAAAGTCGTTTAATGAACAAAGTAAGAGCATATGGACCAATTGTGTGATTGGATTGAAGAGTTCCTAGATAACAGAACGCAGCATGTCATTCTCAATGGAGAGAAGTCTTCCGAAGTAAGTGTGATTTCAAGTGTGCCGCAGGGGAGTGTCGTAGGACCGTTGCTATTCACAATATACATAAATGACCTTGTGGATAACATCGGAAGTTCACTGAGGCTTTTCGCGGATGATGCTGTAGTATATCGATAGGTTGTAACATTGGAAAATTGTACTGAAATGCAGGAGGATCTGCAAGGAATTGACGCATGGTGCTGGGAATGGCAATTGAATCTCAATGTAGACAAGTGTAATGTGCTGCGAATACATAGAAAGAAAGATCCTTTATCATTTAGGTACAATATAGCACGTCAGCAACTGGAAGCAGTTAATTCTATAAATTATCTGGGAGTGGGCATTAGGAGTGATTTAAAATGGAATGATCATATAAAGTTGATCGTCGGTAAAGCAGATGCCAGACTGAAATTCATTGGAAGAATCCTAAGGAAATGCAATCCGAAAACAAAGGAAGTAGGTTACCGTACACTTGTTCGCCCACTGCTTGAATATTGTTCACCAGTGTGGGATCCGTACCAGATAGGGTTGATAGAAGAGATAGAGAAGGGCCAACGGAGAGCAGCGCTCTTCGTTACAGGACCATTTAGTAATCGCGAAAGCGTTACGGAGATGATAAACTCCAGTGGAAGACTCTGCAGGAGAGACGCTCAGTAGCTCGGTACGGGCTTTTGTTGAAGTTTCGAGAACATACCTTCACCGAGGAAACAAGCAGTATACTGCTCCCTCCTACGTATATCTCGAGAAGAGACCATGAGGATAAAATCAGAGAGATTAGAGCCCACACAGAGGCATACCGACAATCTTTCTTTCCACCAACATTAAGAGACTGGAATAGAAGGGAGAACCGATTGAGGTGCTCAAGGTACCCTCCTCCACACACCGTCAGGTGGCTTGCGGAGTATGGATGTTGGTGTAGATGTAGAAACAAAGAAGACCACATGCAAACATTTCTGTATTTTTGTTTCCGAGGAGTAATCCACCTTAAGCTAAACATTAGAACTGCCATCACATGATGGAGCAGAGTCTGTGATAAAGGTAAAAAGAACTTTAAATATAGTGAATGATTATGTTCTGATTTTATTTATAGTTTAAATAGGCAGTTAAGTAAATAGCTATCTGTATACGTAAGGTCAAGGAAATACTGTTTTGATATTATTTTCTAACCCCGCATGTGAATTAGTTATTCTGGCTGTTGTACAATGACTAGAGGTGTAAGAGCAGTAACTACCAATATTTTCCTCCTTAAGCGTAATAGACTGGCAGATCTACTCAGATGTTGCAGTCGAAATCCCCAACTCGTAAGAGGAAGCGGTGCAGACGGGGCACAACAGCCAGACGCATGAAAGCAGAGGAGACGCGGCGCGGTGGGGGACAAGCGAGGTCACCAGAGACACTCTGAGATTGCATAACCGCCACAGCAGTGCGAGCTAAGTGAGCTGGAGCCAGCAAGTCACGGTGACGCCGCTATTGTGGTGATTCATATTCAGGCGCTGCCAGCCGCTGCCTTTATCTGCCGGCCCTCAGCCGCTCGGTCAACACCTCGCCGGCTTTCCGCAATCTGCTTGACTGCGTAATGCAAACACATCTTAACCTCTTCATGTGCGTCGCTGCCGTGGGGGTCTCGCCCATTGCTCTATTCCTGTTCGTTGAACTATTTATTTATTGGCTGAAAAGGACCAAGTTCGCTTGGTACTTTTTTCCAATTTATTTTGTGAATTTGAAAAAAAAAAAAGTGCAACTAATCACCTTGTAACTGGCCTAGGCGACTAGAAAACTTACAGCCTCACATGCGATTGCAGCACACAAAGCAATGTTACGCAATACAAGTTCGTGAACCGGAATATTTTATGAAGGTCTGCCTAGATAGCAAGCTGGACATCGGTTTTCCTTCAACCCTTATTTTTAAGTCGCTCTAACCGCCAACTGAAGTTTGCTCCTGGAATTGTTTATCAATTACCTGCAGGTGAGGGGGAGGGTGGTAGAGCGACCATAATTTCTTTGAAACCTGTACAGAAAATTGGAATATAGATCAACATAAACATCATTGTCTCCCTTTCTATTGCTCGTGAAAACCACACATTGCATGTTGTACTACCATACAGGAAGACATTCAGAGGTGGTGGTCCAGATTTCTGTACACGCCGGTATCTCTAATACCCAGTAGCACCTCTTCTTGCATTGATGCATGCCTGTATTCGTCGCGGTGTACTATCCACAAGTTCATCAAGGCACTGTTGGTCCAGATTGCCCCACTCCTCCAAGGCGATTCGGCGTAGATCCCTCAGAGTGGTTGGTGGGTCACGTCGTTCGTAAACAGCCCTTTTCAATCTGTTCCAGGTATGTCCGATAGCTTTCATGTTTGGAAAATATGCTGGCCACTCTAGTCGAGCGATGTCGTTATCTTGAAGGAAGTAATGCCTCGCCAATAGGCTGACGATATGGTTGCACTATTGGCCGGAGGATGGCATTCACGTATCGTACAGCCGTTACGTCGCCTTCCATGACCACCAGCGGCGTACGTCGGCCCCATATAATGCCACCCCAAAACAGCAGGGAACATCCACATTGCTGCAATCGCAGGTTGCCTCCAAACACTTCTCAGATGATTGTCTACTTGAAGGCGTATGCGACATTCATCGGTGAAGAGAATGTGACGCTAATCCTGAGCAGTCCATTCGGTACGTTGTTGAGCCCATCTGTTCCGCACTGGATGGTTTTGTGGTTGCAAGGATCGACCTTGCCATGGACGTTGGGAGTGAAGTTGCGCAATATGCAGCCTATTGTGCACAGTTTGAGTCGTAACAGGACGCCCTGTGGCTGCACGATGCCGTTGCTGTCAGGGTTCCTCTGAGCCATTATCCGTAGGTAGCGGTCATCCATTACAGTAGTAGCCCTTGGGCGACCTGAGCGAGGCACGTCATCGACAGTTCCTGTCTGTCTGTTGTGAGGTAACGGGCGAATTGCGGCGCCCTGAAAATATTCTAAGTTGGCGTGGCCGCACGGACCGCTCGGTCAGCCAGGACCCGGCAGCAAACACGTGGTTGCGAACGTTAGCCGGACAAGAGGGGTAGCCAGCCACGTAGCTGGGAATTCCAGGGTGACGCTGTGTCAATGAAATAGACTTGTATGCCGAGAGTGCCAAAGATGGCGGACTTTGTGATACCATCATAGCAGACATTTCACAGTTCGTATAGAAATTAATAGTAGCCAGATGAATCATGATACCTCAAAAAGAAACATGTACATTACTATTATTTGCACGACGATTCTGATGGTGTAAACAGATTTTCAATATCTTTATTAGTTTAAAGTTTATACAAGTAACACCCAGCAACGAATTTCCAAAATCAAAACGGTTCTTCCGATTTCGTCGAGCTACGTGTCTAGAAAGCTGGCGGTGTAAATGTGAATTGGTATAAATTACAGGAATGTAACTTGAATAGTACATGAGTTATTGGAGGTCAAAGTGGCCGATTACTATCGATGGCGTCAGGCCTTTAAGTACTCCACAGCTACACGAAAAAGCAGTAGCAGCATGCTTATAAATATATTTATTTATCTATGTCTTTGTTTATATCCGATGTATACTATTCATGAAGAAATTTGTTAAATATTTACTGTGTTATAGAAAGAAGAGACATTAGGCTACTGGCCTACCTTTTGTTCTATTCCTTTGATATATTTTCATTTAATTTGTTTATATATCTAATAATGCGTCTTAGAACGTGTTTATGGGCCAGCCGTAGGAATATTTATATAATTTCAAGTTATTTAAATGTACGAGGGCAGTTCAATAAGTAATGCAACACATTTTTTTCTGAAACAGGGGTTGTTTTATTCAGCACTGAAATACACCAGGTTATTCCCCAGTCTTTTAGCTACACAACACTATTTTTCAACGTAATCTCCATTCAATGCTACGGCCTTATGCCACCTTGAAATGAGGGCCTGTATGCCTGCACGGTACCATTCCACTGGTCGATGTCGGAGCCAACGTCGTACTGCATCAATAACTTCTTCATCATCCGCGTAGTGTGTCCCACGGATTGCGTCCTTCATTGGGCTAAACATATGGGAATCCGACGGTGCGAGATCGGGGCTGTAGGGTGCATGAGGAAGAACAGTCCACTGAAGTTTTGTGAGCTCCTCTCGGGTGCGAAGACTTGTGTGAGGTCTTGCGTTGTCATGAAGAAGGAGAAGTTCGTTCAGATTTTTGTGCCTACGAACACGCTGAAGTCGTTTCTTCAATTTCTGAAGAGTAGCACAATACACTTCAGAGTTGATCGTTTGACCATGGGGAAGGACATCGAACAGAATAACCCCTTCAGCGTCCCAGAAGACTGTAACCATGACTTTACTGGCTGAGGGTATGGCTTTAAACTTTTTCTTGGTAGGGGAGTGGGTGTGGCGCCACTCCATTGATTGCCGTTTTGTTTCAGGTTCGAAGTGATGAACCCATGTTTCATCGCCTGTAACAATCTTTGACAAGAAATTGTCACCCTCAGCCACATGACGAGCAAGCAATTCCGCACAGATGGTTCTCCTTTGCTCTTTATGGTGTTCAGTTAGACAACGAGGGACCCAGCGGGAACAAACCTTTGAATATCCCAACTGGTGAACAATTGTGACAGCACTACCAACAGAGATGTCAAGTTGAGCACTGAGTTGTTTGATGGTGATCCGTCGATCATCTCGAACGAGTGTGTTCGCACGCTCCGCCATTGCAGGAGTCACAGCTGTGCACGGCCGGCCCGCACGCAGGAGATCAGACAGTCTTGCTTGACCTTGCAGCGATGATGACACACGCTTTGCCCAACGACTCACCGTGCTTTTGTCCACTGCCAGATCACCGTAGACATTCTGCAAGCGCCTATGAATATCTGAGATGCCCTGGTTTTCCGCCAAAAGAAACTCGATCACTGCCCGTTGTTTGCAATGCACATCCATTACAGACGCCATTTTAACAGCTCCGTACAGGGCTGCCACCTGTCGGAAGTCAATGAAACTATACGAGACGAAGCGGGAATGTTTGAAAATATTCCACAAGAAATTTCCGGTTTTTTCAACCAAAATTGGCCGAGAAAAAAAATGTGTTGCATTACTTACTGAACTGCCCTCGTAAATTATGTATGTGTGGGTGAGTTGGCATGAAGACATGGCGCGAGCGCTCTAGCCAATCACAGCGCACGTGAATGTTGAGACTGGATGGAAGCGAGTGCGGGAGTGCTAGAGAGCACGGCACAGGACACGGGAGTGAGTGATGGACGTGGGCAGTACAGCGCGACAGACGCACAGTTGGCGGAGAGACTTGGAGAGTGGAGCACTTTGCGCGTGGTCGCGGCAGATAGAAATACTCGTACGTCGGAGTGCCGAGATTTCCGTGGCTTCTACAGTGAAGACGTAGTGTGCGTTTAGAAGTAAATATCTTGCGAGTTCTGTTGTTCTTCATAGCTAATTACGTGAAGTAGTAATCTATTGTTTCCTTGTTATTCAACTTATATTTTATTTAATTTCTCGACCATCGACACCAATAAGTGTTTTGAAGAAATATACCACATTCTCAAAAGCACTTCTACTGTCGTACTCATCATTTAAAGCCGTTAAGATAGTACCTGCAGATGTTATTTAATTGCAATCTTTCATTTATAAAATTCGCAATTGCTGACTATAGGAACCTTCGACCATTCGAATCATGTATCTATTCATATTGTATACTGTAGACTCAGCAGTATTTGGCTTGTAATTCGGCAACTACGTATCCCAGCCCCTAGATAACGAAACCAGCCAAAACTTTTAATATTGCAACGCAGAGTCGGAGGATGCTTAGATATTTGAAAGTCCGCGCTGTATCTCCTTCATGTCCGAACAACATCGCTTTGGTTCACTCCGAGACGCCTGGACACTTCCCTTGTTGAGAGCCCTTCCTGGCACAAGGTAACAATGCAGACGCGATCGAACCGCGTTACTTACCGTCTAGGCATGGCTGAACTACAAACGCCGGCCCTTGTGGCCGAGCAGTTCTAGGCGCTTCAGTCCGGAACCGCGCGACCGCTTCGGTCCCAGGTTCAAATCCTGCCCCGGGCATGGGTGTGTGTGATGTCCATAGGTTAGTTAGGTTTAAGTAGTTTTAAGTTCTAGGGGACTGATGACCTCAGATGTTAAGACCCATAGTGCTCAGAGCCATTTGAATCATGTGAACTACAAACAACAAGAATCTCCTTTCTGGTGGAATGACTGTAACGATCGGCTGTCGGAACTTCACGTTCTAATAGGCGCTTCTAATGCACGCTTGTTTACATCTTTGGGCGGGTTTAGTGACATCTGTCAACAGTCAAAGGGACTGTGTCTGTGATAAAATATCCACAGTCAACGTCTATTTTCAGGAGTTCTAGGAACCGGGGTGATGCAAAACTCTTCCGACAGACGTTGTCCTGCATGATATTTCAAGCGATTAGGATATTAAACAAAGTATGAAATGATAGACAAGTAATATAATAATTTCATTGTTCTTTATCTTGAAATAACGTAAATTTTTCTAAAAACAATTCGTTATAATCAATAATGTTTGTTTAATTTTATCTTAATGCGAGTTGATCAACAATATTTTTAGTCAATTCCTGAGGAGAATAAATGAATAAACTTGACGATTTTCCAACGCGGGAACACGCCACATATAATTGGCCACGTGAAAAGACCGAATTTTCTAGATCCAACCCACAAATCGGCATTATTTGACCTTGTAACTTATTAATAGTCATGGCAAATGCCAAGAAAATTGGAAATTGCAGACGTCTGAATAGGATGGCTGAATCTGAAGGGGTCATTGGGATTCGTGGCAGGAGAACTTCACCTTCAAATTTGCCGTTCAAAATTGTAGCTTCAAGAGCATTGCCCATGATTTTTTAGACTAATCTTGTACCGTTGCATAGCTTAGGTGCATTTAAATCCCGAAGCAAACTGATAGGTGAGCCAATTTTTAATTGTTATGTGGTGGCATCCCTGGTAAATCCAGCGAAGTCAAAAGTTCAACAGCATAGTTGACTGCTTCGTCAGGATCGGTTACAGTGTCGATCGATTTGAACAATATCTCATTGCCGGGCAATGGCTGTTGTATTTTGAAGTTAATAGTGTCAACATCGATATTTTTTTGTGGCTAAAATAGATCGTTCACGAAGCCAAGCATGATTGTATTTACCATGTTGTAGAAATTGTCTAGCAATTTGATGCATTGTTTGTCTCCATGCAATGATATTGTTCCATTTCCAATGTTAAGCAATTTCTCGGAGAATGATAGTGCCAATGGATCGTTTTGCAGTTGAACACGTATATTTGTGTTAAGACGTAAAGTACTGACATTTCGCCATAAATAAGGTTGTTTTATACGTGCGTTAATTTCATCCGTATTTGTAGCGCATGGAATGACAGGCAATGTCTGTCTAAACTCACCGGACAGCACCAGTAAGGCACCACCGAAAAGCCTGGTGTTATTATTTAGATCTTTCATCATTCTATCGAGAGCTTCAAGTGAATACTTGTGGGTCATAGTGCATTCCTCCCAGATAATAATTTTGCATTTTTGCAAAACTTTAGCCATACCGGAATGCTTTTTTATGTTGCACACTACATCTGGATTTGTGTGAATGTTCAACGGCAACTTGAGTGCTGAATGTGCAGTCCGTCTGCCATCAAGCAAAGTGGCTGCAATACCTGATGAAGCAATTGCTAACGCAATATGATTTTGTGATCGAATGCCCGCAAGTATTAGTGAGATGAGAAACGTTTTTCCAGTGCCACCTGGTGCGTCAAAAAAACATGAGTCCACCGTGTTCTGCTGCAATTGACAAATTAATTCGATCGTATACATTCTTTTGTTCATCAGTGAGTAGTTGCTCAATATTTTCAACGAAAGTAGTTAAAGAGACTGAACTGTTGTACGCGCTGAATCTCGCTGTAATGATGTCTGTTGCTGGGCGGTTAGGTGAGAGCATACCAAAATGAATGAGTGGCATATTGGAAAGCAGAATTCAAATAACTTCAATCTTTATTAGCGCCTCGTTATATATTTCCCGCGAAAAATCGATATTGGGATCTTGATCAGCGATCCGAATGCGATGCGGAATGTCGTCCCAGAAGACAGAAGCTTGAGCTGGAAAACATGTCGTCAATAATCTGGCGAATAATTGGCGAATTTGATGAGGAGAGGAAGTCAGTGCTGCATCTGCAAGTGTAAAATCCCAATGGTTGTCATCTTCCAGCAAATGTAATTCGCGACACGCATCATGATATGTGTCGTACAAAATGCCATTGACTGTTCGCAGGTATTGGAAGGACGTCTGTCCAGGAACATTAACCGACTATAAACGCAAGAAGAAACATTCGCGTTGCTTTGCTTTGGGTGGACTGTGTATAATCGGCCTAATGTATTTCCCATAAATATGCCGTTGTATCCTTCAACCGGAACACCTCGCTTTCGTGGTTCCCACTTTTTTGACTGTTTGTTCCATGTGAAAAAACGTGGCACATCAGTATACATTAATGTCTTTGCGAATTCACCGGGAATATCTGGTCGGTTGCACAGTTCGAAAAACTCAGTTAATGTGGTTTTTGTGGCAATTGATGCACGTTGTAGAGCAGTCTCTTCCGTGAAATAAAAAAACTGTCCATTTTCAAGGTGCACGGCCAAATGTATAACAGCAGGGTCTCTTTTGTGTATCGGAAAACCCAAAATACGCCATACTGCTTCATTGCTGCTGATGTATCGGCCCATTTGAAACCGTGTTATTTCATCGTTTTCGTTAACATAATGAACAGCAAATACAGCCATATCACTGCCCTATAGATTTCACCGAACTGCAGAGCTCAATGTTTCTGTGTGCTTTGTAGATTTTACACAGCAATGGTGATTGTCATTGTCAACTGTTGTACCGTTTGACATGCGCAATTGATCTGATTGACCACCGTGGTCAATGTCTCTGCGACGATACGATGGACAACCATCGATATTAGTGATTGCAGCATTTATACAATTTTTTGGAAAACGTTTCGTACATTTTCCATTGTCCATGTACGGCACCGTCATGTTTACAGTACCGCATGGACCATGGATCATGTTAGTGGTAACAATCTCATACAATTCTTGATCGATATTCCGATCCGGAATTTATGCTGAGATAATTTTATCAGTATCTTCAGACTGTATTTTGTCGACCAACCAAATCAAAATATGCGCATGTGGCAAACCTCGTTTTTGCCATTCAACAGAATACAGCCAGCAACGTGTTTTGCCAAATACAGAGGAATGTATAATCAAGTTCATCAACGATTTTAACTTTTGTTTGAAGAGTGCAGTGATATCGTGTCAATCTGTTGCAGTTTGACTTGGCAATAACGCAATTTTAATTTCATCCCATTTTGGATTACACGTAAATGTAATGAACAAATCTGGTCGTCCGTACGCGTGCACAAGCCATGGTGTCTTGAATATATTCTTGCATATGACGTGGGCTACCAATATATTGATGATGGAATAATATATGAAGTACCGATGTTGTTGGTATTAGTTATTCCATCTACGTTACCAACAATAGCATCAAGCAAATGAATGTATTCCTCAGCTCGAAGTTTCACTTGATTATACCTGATGTATCATAATCGCTCGCTTTCAATTTTCGCATACATATCAACGACATATTGATGAAACAGCTGGCGGCATCGGAGAATATTACTGTCTTTATTAGCACGAATCATCAACCGATATGCGTAGAAGTTCATCGCGCTCACTTTCTTGCTGGTTTCTGCACCTGCAAAGTAAAAATATAATTAAGACAAAAAGAAATTTATCGTGCATAAAAATAATATGTGTAGATTGTACCTGTTGCTGGATTTCTTTGTTTGATATTTAAATGATATCCATCTTCTCCTTCCCAAAATATCAATGGATATTGCAAAGCATCGTAAGAGCAATGACTGTTTTCAGTCGTATGCACTGTGTTATCTCTGCGTTGGATTCGTATATTTCGACGTTAAAATGCGTCGCCAACCATAACAGCTGCAACTTCATTAATGGTCGGTGCATTATATCGGCCCGCGTGCTGCCCAGATGGTACTTCGTCTGCTTTGATGACGATCGTATAGTTTTAGTTTTGCAGCCTGTTTGAAACGGTATTGAACTACTGGACCGACTGGTTTTGATTCTGTAAAAACGGTTCTAAAATACCCACAGTTTCTCGCTCCTCCATCTGCTCGATATGGTTGTACTGGAAGTGTGCGTTTATTTGCTGCACTTCATCACCCATGAAGTAGATTTGCAGAAATTTTGAAGCGGTATCAGGCATCGGCATTGAAGAACCAATTTGATGATACACTTGGCCCTGAATTTTAAACGTTGATTGAAAATTGCGATCATCCTCCTTATGAACGATTTTTGTTGCTCCACATGATGTCATTTGAAAGCACGAATGGGATTTGCAAATTTTACACAGAAACAATTTCGATCGAGATATAGCTCCACCCAATAGTGTTTTCAATGGTTCTGGCGGCGAATTCAATGGTGGTAATACAACTTTTTCAGCCGCGCAGCAGAAACCGGCCGATTCACCTTTGTATTTGAGTGCATGACAGTGTTGGCATTGTTTGTTCATAGCACAGATTACAATTTGTGAATGTGACGAATAGTCTACGTCCGACTCATATTCAAACGCAAGGCGAAGAAGTGATGCACGTGTCAATGCGCGATACACTTGCAAACGCTGTTGTTCACGTGTTCTGAATGTGTCGATGACTCGTTGACGGGCCAGTCTTTTGTCTCAATGCATTAGCTCGAAGGTGTTCGTTGCGTTGCTCCTGACTTCCATTAGCACGTCTGATTGCAGCCTGGTTTCTTACATTTTCATTGTTGATCAGTTGATCTTCTGCCGATCTATTTAACAGACTGTTCTGGACTAATTGTGAATTCCGAGTCCGTGGACCAATATCTCCTCCTCGTCCACGAAGACGTGACATTGTTTTATGTACGTAACTTATATGTGAATATAATACACTTAATATTCACTGAAATGCGACACCTGAAATATCAACAGACACCGTACAAAAAAATTAAAATGTCAAAATAACGAAACACACTTAATATAATACGCTCAAATTAAAACGTCGAAAAATAAACGAAATCCTATACACGTAACTTATATATGAATATAATACGCTCAATATTACACACAAAAAAGCAACGCCACCTACGGTGCTGATTTGAGAATGTAAATTTTCGAGAATACTAACACGAATTCTTTACAGACGAATGGAAAAACTAGTAGAAGCCGGCCTCGGGGAAGATCAGTTTGAATTCCGTAGAAATACTGGAACACGTGAGGCAATACTGACCTTACGACTTACCTTAGAAGAAAGATTAAGGAAAGGCAAACCTACGTTTCTAGCATTTGTAGACTTGGAGAAAGCTTTTGACAATGTTGACTGGAATACTCTCTTTCAAATTCTAAAGGTGGCAGGGGTAAAATACAGGGAGCGAAAGGCTATTTACAATTTGTACAGAAACCAGATGGCAGTTATAAGAGTCGAGGGACATGAAAGGGAAGCAGCGGTTGGGAAGGGAGTAAGACAGGGTTGTAGCCTCTCCCCGATGTTATTCAATCTGTATATTGAGCAAGCAGTATAGGAAACAAAAGAAAAATTCGGAGTAGGTATTAAAATCCATGGAGAAGAAATAAAAACTTTGAGGTTCGCCGATGACGTTGTAATTCTGTCAGAGACAGCAAAGGACTTGGAAGAGCAGTTGAACGGAATGGATGGTGTCTTGAAGGGAGGATATAAGATGAACATCAACAAAAGCAAAACGAGGATAATGGAATGTAGTCAAATTAAATCGGGTGATGCTGAGGGGATTAGATTAGGAAATGAGACACTTAAAGTAGTAAAGGAGTTTTGCTATTTGGGGAGCAAAATAAACGATGATGGTCGAAGTAGAGATGATATAAAATGTAGACTGGCAATGGCAAGGAAAGCGTTTCTGAAGAAGAGAAATTTGTTAACATCGAGTATAGATTTAAGTGTCAGGAAGTCATTTCTGAAAGTATTTGTATGGAGTGTAGCCATGTATGGAAGTGAAACATGGACGGTAAATAGTTTGGACAAGAAGAGAATAGAAGCTTTCGAAATGTGGTGCTACAGAAGAATGCTGAAGATTAGATGGGAAGATCACATAACTAATGAGGAGGTACTGAATAGGATTGGGGAGAAGAGGAGTTTGTGGCACAACTTGACCAGAAGAAGGGATCGGTTGGTAGGACATGTTCTGAGGCATCAAGGGATCACCAATTTAGTATTGGAGAGCATCGTGGAGGGTAAAAATCGTAGGGGGAGACCAAGAGATGAATACACTAAGCAGATTCAGAAGGATGTAGGTTGCAGTAGGTACTGGGAGATGAAGAAGCTTGCACAGGATAGAGTAGCATGGAGAGCTGCATCAAACCAGTCTCAGGACTGAAGACCACAACAACAACAACAAATTTTCCAGACCCCCACTTTGAATGCATACACAAAAATTCATTCAAGTCGATCCAGCCGCTTAGTTGCAGTATGGATAAATAACCTAGGTACCGACTGCAGCGCCTTCTGCCGGGCTGATTTGTGAATCTAAACCATCCAGAGCGCCACTCAAACACATACAAAAAAATTCATTCAAATCGGTCCAGCCGTTTAGGAGTTCAGTGACATACACATGTACAGTAGAATTATAGCTTACAGAACTGCACATGATATTGTAACAATGTTTACGAGCATATACAGAATACATACATACCATACCATACCATACAACTTTTTTGATTAGTGTTCGTGCCATTACGGCTTCAGACATTGCGAAAATCTTTCCTAAAATGACATCACAGTGTGTACTCCGTTCATCATAAGAATCAACCTGATATAAACAAACACAAACGCGATGATTCGTCAGAAGGCGTACACTGCTGTTGTTACGCTCTTGGAAGTAGGTCCTACTTATGTATTAGATATATTGTTACTAAGTTATTTAAATGTAACTTTAAGATATCCAGATGTATTAACGCCATCAACGTTATTCTTAATGACGCTTTAGCTATGTAGTTTTCATTTCAAAAATCGTGTACAGTTACAGCCTCTGCACTCTTGTGCTCTGATTGTCGCGCTGTTAATGCGCGGTATGAAAATGGCTTAGCCTGCTTCCTCTTCCGTAGTGAAACACGCACATGGAACACGGTTAAAATGCCGAGAAATAGGTTGTTCTTAATGTTTTTCATAAATTTACAGAGATAATCGGCTTTGAAGTATTCCGAGGAATTTTATTACCTATAGTTGAGACACAAACACGCACTGAACGTATAGAGGAATCGGTTGCGCAATAGATTGATAATTAACTACAATCCGCGATTCGCTGGTTGAAATTGGCGTTTGAAATGCCTACATCTCGTAATTGTAAAATTCGTCATATTTTTTATGAATAATGCACGTCTTCTTGTTTCTAATTGCATACTGCAAGCGAAATTCATGTTTAATTTCAAATATAGATTATTAATTATCGATATTTTATGAAAGACTGTTAATAAAAGTTCCTTAAATTAAGAAAAAATAATTCCATTTTTCAGCCAAAAATGAGAAACTAAATATTCTTTACATGGACTATGTCCATCGTTTTATATCACAGTTGTACGTAAGTGTCGTAAAAACGTTAAAAACAATCATTTTCACAGCATCGAGTACATCATACAAATGCTGCACTTTTACATTTGCTACTGTACCATTGCAATATGTACCCATCATAACTGATCTGGAGCCAAGTTGCGAGATTTGGCCCGAGAAGTAACAAGATTGTTAAGCTGCCAGACGTATTGCAACTAACGCACACAGCTTTTCCCGTTTCACTACCGAACGCTCGTCATAAAAGAAGAGAAGAAAATGCGGCGTCAGGTTGGCCTCATGGTTCTGTTTTTCATCGATTCGTTGTCAACGTAGCAGGTGACACTTTCGGAACTGAAATGTATTTCTCTGTTTCGGGTAAGGAAGGAGCTACGTGATTATCAGGCGACTGACTGTAATTAATGCCTTCAGTGGCTTCAGTATTCAACCGTACGGTGAAATCCATGCTTTTGCATCACACACAGCTCACTCAGAAAATAAATTTTCATCACTTTCGTTTGTAATCAGAATACTACGCCAGGTGAGAACGAGAGCATTTTATGCTTTCCGTCTGGTCACCTAAAAGAAGCGCGCGGTAGTGCTGGCGTTTCTCCGAATATTATTTCATTCACTTTAAAAATGAAATGACATTCGAAACTATATTGTTTCTTTGCTCGTCTCGTTTTACGTCTGATCTGCAACAGGTCACATCACTAGTTGGACCGCTGGTTGGCCAGTGCTGTCCAAGTTTAATGCGCGGGTGAAGCTGTTGTCCCGCATCATCGCTCAGTCTATGTGCGTGTAACACAGCATAAAACGTATCCTTATGATACGGCTTGGCTTCTGCTCCACGTGGAACGAAAGCCAATGAGAGTCAATCAAACGCGGAAGAATACATGGCGTAGTATTACATCAAGTTTATTCAAAAATGGCTCTGAGCACTATGGGACTTAACATCTGAGGTCATCAGTCCCCTAGAACTTAGAACCACTTAAACCTAACTAACCTACGGACATCACACACATCCATGCCCGAGGCAAGATTCGAACCTGCGACCGTAGCGGTCGCGCGGTTCCAGACTGAAGCGCCTAGAACCGCTCGGCCACACTGGCCGGCTCATCAAGTTTATTCTTAGGATGAACAGAGTATAGTAAGTGGCTGTCAAGCAACGGTACAATGAACATCTCGCTTTTGTTGTGGGCGGTGGTTCGAATCCCGGTGTAGCTAACGGTCTGTGTGCGTGGGTTTTCGATCTACAACCACAGTGGAAAAAAAGTTGTCTGTCATTACTGTCAGAAGCCAAATCACGTGATCAAGAAAAGCGGAAAGTGTACTGTGGATGGTCGACCAGAAAAGCCTCGGAAAAGCGATGTGTCGGAAGCTGCTGAAACTTCAAATATGAACATGGTTCTTTTCGCTGAAACGTCTGTTGTTATGTCATCTGATTGTGATAGTAGTAGCTGGTTTGTAGATAATGATGCAACAAGTCATATCACCGATACTGACAATTTTTTCAAGACATCTGAACCTTTTTCTACGCCGCATACAGTTACATCAGCAGATGGTGATGCTGTTAAGGTTGTTGGCAAGGACACAGTAGAACTGGAGGCAGCAGAGCAGCAGTGGACAGAAAGTGGCACAAAATCACTTTCAGTGATACATTGTACGAACGAAAAATTAAAAAGAATCTGTTTTCAGTCTTAGCAGCAAAGACAAAAACCCAAAAAATACATTTTTATCCACAACAGAAAGGCGTTACTTGAAAATTGGTGGTCCGCAGCTCGTGGTCGTGCGGTAGCGTTCTCGCTTCCCACTCCCGGGTTCCCGGGTTCGATTCCCGGCGGGGTCAGGGATTTTCTCTGCCTCGTGATGACTGGGTGTTGTGTGATGTCCTTAGGTTAGTTAGGTTTAGGTAGTTCTAAGTTCTAGGGGACTGATGACCATAGATGTTAAGTCCCATAGTGCTCAGAGCCATTTGAACCATTTTTTGAAAATTGGTAGATGGCTACCGTGATTGTTATGGAGAATTGTTTAAATTGAGAAGCATTCCTCCTGAAGCAAATGAAATAAGTCAAGAAAGTTTACTAGAATTGTACCATGAAAGATAAGGACATCAAATAAACAACGTCAAGATGTTAATCTCCAAGATCTTAGGCATAAGCGTTGGATTGGACTCTGAGCTCTGTGAAGGCTGTGTTTATGGTAAAGCACATCAGCTTCCATTTGACACCCGTGAGGCAGCTTCTGAAGCGGGAGAGCTGATGCACACGAATTTCAGTGGCGCTTTTGGAAAGTTCAATTCCGGGTATCTCTACTTTGTGTTGTTGAAAGATGATTACAGTAAATTACGAGCTGTTACCTTCGTCAAGGAAAAATCAGAAGTTCCTAATAAACTAAGATAGTTTGTAACAAAGAATACTGGAAATACAATTAAAAACCTCTTAAGCGATAGCCACGCGAGGTAGCCTCGCGGTCTTAGGCGCCTTGTCACGGTCCGCGCGGCTCCCCCCCCGTCGAAGGTTCGAGTCCTGTCTCGGGCATGGGTATGTGTGTTGTTCTTTGCGTAAGTTAAGATTAAGTAGTGTGTAAGGTTAAGGACCGATGACCTCAGCAGTTTGGTCCCATAGGTTCTTACCACAAATTTCCATTTTTCTTAAGTGATAATGGAGGACAGTTCAACAAGAAACAGACAAGGGAGATTTTTCAGAAGGAGGACATAATCCAACGTTTTATTATGCCATATACTCTTCAAAAAACGGATGCAATGAAAGAGAAGATCGTATTCTTGCTGAAACAGCCAGGGCTATGATGCATGCACATGGAAACATTTCTCAGTCTTGTTGGGCTGAAATGATAAACTCTGCAGCATACATCCTGAGTCGAACGGCACCTTCCAGTCATTTTAGGAACGTCTCCATATGGAATATAGTATCGAAAGAAGGTTCTAAATGTTATGTTCACGTTCCAAGACAATTAAGGGTGAAAATGAATCAAAAAGCAGTAAAAGGGACTCTGATTGGCTGTGACCATGACGATAGTTATGGGATCTGCTGTGAAGAAAATCCTCAGTTAATAAGATCACGGGATGTTATTTTTGAAATTACGCAAAAGGAAAGTCCAGAAGTTCCTGTGGATCTTGATGTCGGTCATCAGAAGTCTCAAGAGTCATCAGACGAAATTAAGAGCAAAGTGAAAATGAGTTCAACAATTACGATGATTTTCAGAATGAAATAGAAGTTGGAACAAAATGAGTTCGATAATTATGATGATTTGGAGGAAGAAACTGAAGAGAGATTATAACAATTTGAGGATGGAAGAATTAGGCAACAATTGCGGGAACGTTTAACGCTAAAACGTCCAAAAAGACTTCAATACTAAAGCAGTTAATGACCTTTGAGGAACCAGAATCTTATTGTGACGCCATAAATTTCAGTCAACGAGACGAGTGGAAAGCAGCAATGGATCAAAGAATGGCGGCACATCAAGAAAATGGAACTTGGACTTCGGAGTATTTACCTCCTGGAAGGAGGAAGAGGGCAAATGTTCATGTTTCCTTGAATTTAGACATTTCAGAACTTTACCTAAGACTGCTTCCATATGTAACTATGCTGTTTCTCAGGTTTCAGAAAGAAATATTGGAATATTGCCGTTTCTCAATGTACAACAGATAAATGACGCTCAATTATAGTATCACTGGAAAATCTCTTTAAGAGAGCAGGACACTTTGAGTTAGAGTGTGACAAAAAGTAAGACATTTCTACAAGAGCGCCCATACAATAGTTTGTTGGGTGGGCGGGGAGGTGGGGTGGAGCAATACCTTAGGTATGGCATACTTTTAATATTTTGGAAGACAAATGGTGATTTGTAAGTAGCCATAAAAAAGTTCCAATGCTGATCCTGTAAAAAAACCTGCGTAATATCCAGTTTTAAATCGTTTTATTGAAAGAAAAACACCCGAATACGCTATATTTTTCCTTTTTCTGAGAGCTGAGGAGAGGGGGGGGGGGGGGAGTTGGGCACACCCCCTTACCGCTGGGTATGGGCACCCTTGAATTTTTAAGATCCTTACTACAGCTGGCAAAAATACAAGCCAACTTGTTTTGGAAAGGAAAGGTAAATTTCTGTAACTGAGAGCAACATATTCACTGAATTCAATGAGCTCTACAACATGAATAGAAAGAAACATATGAAAATGGTTGAAAAACTTCGCAACAATGGAATCAACATCAACGGGTAACACATCATAAGCACTTTGAAGTGTGTTATATATAACATGTGCTGGGGAACCTGAGCCAACAATGTTACAGTTCTTTTATTATTCTTTCAGATGTGTGAAAACGTTACTATCTTCTTTTTTCATTAACCTGCCCCTCCAAACTATGATTAGTACTGTCTGCTTCAAGTGAAACATACTTTGGAGTTATGATCAATGACCTTATATCGTGAGAAAATTAACTGGAAATTGTTTCAGACTTTCGTTCTGCAACTCATCAAGATCAAGCAATTTAATCTGCAGCCCATCTCCACTTATAGAGAAATACTGAACTATCACAGAAAAAATTTCCTGACGCCCATGGTTGCTAGCATCAGTGGATATTGAAAAGTACCTTGCACTGTTTACATCTATTTCTGAGAATGTGGAGATATAACATTGTTGATAATTGTCTCACACTTGACTTTTTCACACGAAACATTTTCTACAATCTTCGAATCTTAATTATTTTTGTTTGTGTGCGTGAATACTGCAGTCATTAATATGGTACTTTCCGGTGGCGTTTAACAATGTGGAACGACATGGTTTCTTCTCCTGTAGCTATGTTTTTTTGTTCCTGTGTATTTGAAGTCATAAAATATCTAGCTATTTTCAGCGAGGAATCTGCCAGTAGTAGAATGTTCCTGTGTTTCTCATACGTTATGTGATGTTTGAAATCTGCAGGAACACCATGAGACATGAATATAGCACAGTTACATATCTTACATTTTAATGTAAATCATTGTCTGTGTCAGTGAAGCAAGGGCACTTGTTCTAAAGCTATTCTGAAAACTCTGATTTTCGTTTCTACATTATAATTATAACTTACCACCTCTACATGCTAGCACTTCATGAAGCTGATGCTGACGCCAGAGCCAAACAAAAGCAAAGACAGTCGAGTACATAACACATACAGAGCTGAATCTATACACATATCAAGGAGTAACAACATAAGGAATGTCAATTTCTATTGTTAGTTTATAAAATAGATTGTCAGAAAACATTTTAACCGGTTTAAATGTTCGAAAATAACCCTTTTCAAATCTTGAAAAATTACTGTTCTTTTTTTAAAAAAATTTGGGATGTTTTTTTTGCAGCTCAGAAACGGAATAATCTCGATTAATCGGGAGGTATGGTCACTCTAATTGGGAGATTATGCAGACAATCTTTTTCTTTTCCTTGTGCTTTTGTTCTGTACCGGAGGAGGTTTAACATGGTTGTTAACGAATTTGGCGTGGTTAATTTAAGGGGTGTACGGATTCCCTTTCTGTCGACACCCCATTACATCCCCGGATGGAATACGTGTACCTCAACCGTTTCCATGAAGTGTTACTCATGTGAAAGTGAACTAAATTTTACCAAGTGTTTGCGGATCGTGTAGTGGAGCCGAGACTTGGGTACCAGACCGGTATTCCATTAATGAGGTGTGGGAAGCCGTTTAAAAATCACATTCAGTCTGACTGGCACACCGACTCTCGTCGTTAATCCACTGGGCGGATTCGACCGGGACCGGTGTGCCGCCCCGTCCCCTAAGCGCCTCTTTAACACGCACGGCTCTGAGTGGGTGGTGAGTACTGGTACAATGATGACGACAAATATCACGTAAAGATTCAAATATATTCTACCCATAAAACATGATAATGTGGGATGCACTGTTTACAACAGAATTGGGCCATTATTCAAGTTTGGCAGACTTTAGGACTTATCGTCGCCGTTCAGTCATTCCGTTTGGTTACTGGCACCACAGTCACACAAAATCACTGCTCATATAGTTTTCATAATTGGCACTGTTCTCACAGTTAACGATACTACTAACGAGATTCAGGAGTAGCCATTTCGCAACATGGGTGGCTGTTGATCCGCTGATACAATATGTGAACGAAAGTGTCTCCACTCATCAAATTTAGTTACACAGATTATCTGTCACTTTCAGTTAGAAAGGTCAGTGAGCTATAATCCAGCCCAGGTTACTGGTTCTTTAACCATCGCAACAAGTCTCATCCTTATCTAGAAGACACGACACAAATACAGAATTTAACAACAGAAAATCCAGGACCGAATAGAACAATATTATGAGTAGGATAGTCACTCATCCCTATATAGCGGAAATGCTGAGTCGCAGATAGGCACAACAAAAAGACTTTCAGAAAATGAGCTTTAGGCCAACGAGGCCTTCATCAGAGATAGAGAGCGCAAGCACACACACACAAACACACACACACACACACACACACACACACACACACACATGACCACCGTCTATGACTACTGAGGCGGCGCTGTAAGCAGCTGCACTTGATGGGAGAGGCAACCCGGTAAGGAGGAGGCTAGGTCTGGGAGGAGGAGGGACGGCAGTTTAGGGGTGGGAGACGGTAAAGTGCTTATTGTGGGAAAACACAGAGGTGAGGTGGAGAGAGTGTAAGGTGGGTAGGTGCAGTTGGGAGTGTAGGCAGAGGGTCGAGGGGGGAGGGGGGGGGACCGGAAATGGAGTGAAGTAAAAAGATTGTGGGTGCGTTGGTGGAATAGAGGACTGTGCAGTTCTGGAATGGGAAAACGGGAAGGACTAGAGGGAAAGGACAAAGGCTAATGAATGTTGAGGCCAGGAGGGTTATGGGAATGTAAGTGTATTGCAGGGAGAGTTTCCACCTACACATTTAAGAAAAGCTAGTGTTCATGGGAAGGATGCAGACGGCATAGACTATGAACCAGTCATTGAAATGAAGAACGTTGTGTGGCATGCTCAGCAATGGGTGTGGTCCAGCTGTTTCTTGGTCACAGTTTGTCGGTGGCCATTCAAATGGACAGAAAGCTCGTTAGTTGTCATGCCCATGTGAAATGCAGCACATAGTTTCCGCTTACCTTGTTGATCACATGACTAGTTCTCTTCCTTAAATTTCCGTTGTTGAATTTTGCCTAACTGCTTTTCTCCCATCCTGTAACCTAGTGCTGTTTTCCTTTGTTACTATTTTCTAATGATTACTATACTTAATGTCCGCCCTTCTTTCTCTCATTTCCTGTGTTTCTCTTGTCGCCTTACAAACTGCACTACTCACTGTATCAACCATCTCGGCCGCGCACAAAGGACAGCTACAATACCGCACGTATGGTTGGTGCAGCATCTCATGTCCCATATTACTCTCGCCGATATAATTAATACAATATCTTCAAACTGGTTACTCGTCCTGCGTCACTCTTGCGTATTTTCGCTTGTTATTTGCTGTACCTTCCTGTGCCACACGAACATGTATGTCATCCTATCAAACCTTCCCCATCTCACACTCCTTCTCCTCTCTATTCCAATTCGCGCATACTAACTTCACCTAACTAGGCACGTCTGCCATCCCCTTTCTTCACATATATACACTAACAACCCTCATTAAAATCTTTTTATTTAATTTTTCTTTGATCTCGTTGTGTCTTCACGCCGATTTCAGCTGGTTTTCGCCTTTCACTATCGAGCTACACACTCAGATTCCATCTCGCTTCCCCGTACTCCATCTGTTTCATCCTTTTCGTGACTTTTTCCCACGTGTTTGGATGGAATTTTGAGATTTTTCGGATGTATTTCTACGTTATTTACGTATTTTTTACACGTTGTTATCCTCCGCCATGTATTCTTGCTGTTTCCATCTGCATCAATACAGAAAGGTTTCCTTATCATTAACCAGAACCCAATCGCACATACTATTTCTGCGTTGTTGCTTGGCTTATGGAATCCCCCCCCTTCCCCAAATGGCCTTACCATCAAATGACCCATCTCTAGCTGCCATCTTTCATCCCACAGTGACTTCCATCTTGATTCCGCCTGTAACCATCATAAACATAATCCTGCAAAACCATATTAATCAGGCCCAAATCTCCTTGCAATACCTCCTTTTCATCCGTAAAATTCTCCTGCTATGCAATCACAAATTTCTGGACGCCATATCACATACTGAAACTCTTGCTCCTCAGGAAATAAAGCAACATGCACAATACCACCTCAAGTAACTCCCCACCTTGTTCACTTTCTACTCCTGCCTTGGACTACCACTATCCACCACTTACAATATCCTCCGAACTTCCCCCACATCCTCCCATAGCTGACGATCCCTGACTGCAGACCTACCACATTTACTTCTTCCTCAAAAGCTCCCTCCCACCACCATACAGAATCCAGAACCTAAACAGACCCAAAACACCGTCGTGAACATTTCCTCTAAAAGCATTACCTCTACAGGTGTATCAGTCTTTTCCAAAGGCCTCACCTTTTTCCCCACTCCCAACTTCAATCGCACAGGACTTGTTAAAGACCTTCTCTCCTTGTCTTAGTTCCTAAAATGGGAACCCTGTTTCGCCACCAACCCTACGAATTATACTCAACCAAAGACCAATCAATGTTGAACTCTCCTAACTCAGTTCACTCCATGCAACTGTGATCCACCCACACTGCCCCCAGATTTTCTTAACCTTGAACCTTGTCTCACCATCATTCCCTAAATCCTTCAACATGCAAACTAACATACATTTGCGGAAAGAACCGCAATCCAGCACCTAGAAACTGATCCCAACCTTATAACCCTACCTGCTGACAACGGCTCCACCACTGTTGTTTCAAACTGCAAGGATTACCTAGTGGAAGGACTCCACCAGCTGTCAGATTCATCCACCTGCAAACCCTGCCACAGTAACCCCATTCCAGAAATCAAGCAGGAAGTCTCTTCTCAAACCTATAGGCCCATACCAGAACTTCTCCCAAGTGTGTCTCTCTCCTCACCCCTCCCATACCCTGATCTTCTGCCTTCTACATGCTTTCTAAAGTCCATAAACCCAAATGCTTAGTATGCCCCATTGTGGCCATTTACTGTGCCCCCACTGGGAGAATCTCTGATCTTTTAGCCCAACACCTTGAGCTTATTACTTGCAAACTACACTCTTATATAAAAGATGCCTACCATTTAATCCACTGAGTCTCCATAGTTCCTGTTCCTATACCACATAGTGCCCTGCTCATCACAATTGATGCTGCTTCCATTTACACCAGCATCCCTAATGCCAATGGTTTTACCAATGTTGAATACCACCTTTTCCAATGCCCAACGGATTCTAATCCTACAACCTCCTTCCTAATGTCCATGACCAACTATATCCCCACCTAATATTCCTTCTCCTTTGAAGGCATTACCTACAAACAAATCTGGGGTACAGCTGTGGGCACTTGCATGACACCATCCTATGCCAATGTATTCATGGGCCATCTGGAGGAACCTTCCTAAACGTCCTGAATCACAAACCCCTCACTTGGTTCAGATTCATTGATGACATCTTCATGATATGGATCCACATTGCTTCAGAATCTGAACACCTTCTCACCATTCACCTCACCTAGTCCTACTCAACCCAACAAGCTGCCTTCCTCAATGTTGACCTCCACCTCAAAAATTACTACTTCAGTACCTCCACCCTCATCAAACCTATGAACACCAACAATACGACCACTTCAACAGCAGCTACCCATTTCATATCCGTTCATACAGAGTAGCCTTTCATACAGTCTAGTCACCCATGGCTGTCACAAATTTTCATTGTTGTCATTCCATTCTGCAGCTGATGGTAGTAATCATTCGCAATTACGAATTCAATTGATGTGTTTAGTAACAGCTGTGGTCGCCGCTGTGCATTGTCTTCAGAATAACACCAGCACTGCAATATCGTATTTACCTGCCAGTACCAGGCATGCAGCTTTGAAGCAAAACATGTGATCTGTAGGGGAATACATACAGTGGTTGTGCGAGTACAGATCGTAGACGTATGGTTGACGACGTTTAGAAGTTTCGGCCTGGCCGTGAGCTGTGCACAGATAGCCAAATGGTAAGGTGACCGCTCGCAATCAGCGGAAAATCCGGGATCGTATCCCGTTCCGGCACAAATTTTCATTGTCGTCATGCCATTCTACAGCTGATTGTAGTCATCATTCGCAATTGCGAATTCATCAGATGTGTTTAGTAATGGCTGTGGTCGCTGCAGTGCATCGTCATCAGGATAACACCGGAACTGCAATGTTGCAATCCTACACAATATCCTCATTCATCCCTACACAACTCCTTCTCCCAACCTCCTGCCTCACAGGTCATATCCCTGTCACAGACCTAGATGCAAGACCTGTCCCATACTTCCTCTCACCACGACCTACTCCACTACTTCAGTCACAAGCATCACCTATCCCATGAAAGGCAGGGCTACCTGTGAAACCATTCACATCAACCACAAGCTAAGCTGCAACCACTGTGCCGCATTCTACATAGGCATGACAACTAACAAACTGTCTGTTTGCATGAATGTCCATCGTCAAACTGTGACCAAGAAACAGCTGCACCCCCCTCCCCCCCCCTTGTTGAGTACGCCACACAACACAACATTATTTTTCATTCCAATCACTGCTTCACACTATCTGCCAACTGGGTTCTTCCCAAAAACACCAGATTTTCTGAACTGCTGGGGTGGGAACACTTCCTGCAAAATTCCTATGTTCCTGTAACTCCCCTGACGTCAACCTTCGTTAGTCTTTGTCCTTAGCTTCTAGCCCCTCCCCTGTTCCCATTATAGCAATACACAGTCTTCTACTCCTCCAGCCAATGCACCCACGATCTTTTTACTGCTCTCCTTAACCGTTTGCGTATATATATATATATATATATATATATATATATATATATATATATATATATATATGTGTGTGTGTGTGTGTGTGTGTGTTCGCGCGCGCGCTCTCGCTTGTGTATGTCTATCTCTAAAGAAGGCCTTTTGGCTGAAAGCTCATTTTTATGACAGTCAGTTTGCTGTGCCTATCTGTGACTCAGCATCTCTACTGTATGGTGAGTGTCAATTATCCTTTTCTTAATGCTGTTATAAATACAGAATTTACACCTCTCATAGTAAATCATTGCTTCTGAAGCCGTTGTAGAACACAGAACGTTTTGACCGTTTTTCACCAAAATACAGCAATTTGCGTTATTGAAGACTACGACTCTTGGGGTTACATGTTGCGTCCACCTCCAAACCCTCTGTAACAAACACTCCTTGCTCAATTCTCACGAGCTCACGAGAGGTGGCTGATGATCCTGTGGTAGAGCGGGAAACAACGTTACAGTATGATTACAGACTCATTTGCATAGCATTTAATTTATTCACAGTATATTCGTATGAACAAAAATTGGTATTGTGCTTTCGATGCAGAGCCGAACATGTTTCGTAGTTTTTCAACATGCTATGTACGTTTGTCTGTGCGAGAAACACAGTCGTTTTAAATTCATTCCGTAACGTTGGATTATACAGTATGTCACACCGTAAATTGGAGTCCTTTAATGATAAATGATATCTTACTTTAATAAGTGGAATTCGTAGTGCGAATACCGACTCTCTTGTTGTTTAGATGCTTTGTTGTCAGAGTATAACCTAAAATTGTTCTCTCACACAACCATTCTTTATTTTTGTAGCTTCTCTCTATAAGCACATACAATTTTTGGACGAACTGTTCCTCTATCTTTATTAGGTATGCACTACTACTCGGTTAACACAGTTTTGCCAGAGTGCAGAATACTAGAATATTTGTAAACGCTCGAGAATATTATAGGACAAACTCGAATTTTTTCGAGGAAGTTAAATTGATTGACTTTTATTAACGTACTTTGTCATTTAATTATTGTGAAACATCACCAGTTCAATTTAATAAACGTTACCTGTATGAATATTAAAACCTCAGATGGAAAACCAGTCCTAAGCAAAGATGGGAAAGCAGAAATGTGGAAGGAGTATATTGAGGGTCTGTACAAGGAAGATATACTTCAGGGCAATATTATGGAAATGTAAGAGGACGTAGATGAGATGGAAGATATGATACTGCTTGAAGAATTCGACAAAGAACTGAAAGACCTAAGTCAAAACAAGGCCCTGGGAAAAAAAAAAACATTCCGTTTGAACTACTGATAGCCTTGGGTGAGCCAGCCGTGACAAGACTCTTCTATCTGGTGAGCAAGATGTATGACCAGTGAAATACCGTCAGACTTCAAGAAGAATATGATGATACCAAAGCAATCAGGTGCTGACACGTGAGAAAACTACCGAACTAACAGTTTAATAAGTCATCGTTGCAAAAAACTAACACGAATTCTTTACAGACGAATGGAAAAACTGATAGAAGGCCACCTCGGAAAAGATCAGTTTGGATTACGGAGAAATGTAGGAACATGCGTAGCAACACCAACCCTTGGACTCCTCATAGAAAATAGGTTAAGAAGAGCCAAACCAACGTTTATAACATTTGTAGATTTAGAGGAAGCTTTTGACAGTGTTGACTGGAATACTCTCAAATTTTAAAGGTGGAAGGGTTCATTACAGGGAGCGAAAGGCTATTCATGATTTGTACGGAAACCAGGTGGCAGTTATACGAGTCGAGGGACAGGAAAGGGAAGCAGTGGTTGAGAAGGGAGTGAGACAGGGTTGTAGCCTATACCTGATGTTACTCAATATGTATACTGAACAAGCACTAAAGGAAACAAAAGAAAAATTTGGAGTAGGAAATAAGGTCCAGGGAGAAGAAATAAAAACTTTGAGTCTTGTTGACGACATTGTGATTCTTTCAGACACATCAAAGGACTTAGAAGAGCAGTTGAACGGAATTGACAATGTCTTGAACGGAGGATATAAGATAAATATCAATAAAAGCAAAACGAGGATAATGGAATGTAGTCGATTTAAATCAGATGATGCTGAGGGAATTAGATTAGGAAATGAGACACTTAAAGTAGTAGAAGTTGTTGTTGTTATGGTCTTCAGTCCTGAGACTGATTTGATGCAGCTCTCCATGCCACCCTATCCTGTGCAAGCTCCTTCATCTCCCAGTACTTACTGCATCCTACATCCTTCTGAATCTGCTTAGTGTATTCATCTCTTGGTCTCCCTCTAAGATTTTTACCCTCCACGCTGCCCTCCAATGCTAAATTTGTGATCCCTTGATGCCTCAGAACATGTTCTACCAACCGGTCCCTTCTTCTTGTCAAGTTGTTCCACAAACTCCTCTTCTGCCCAATTCTATTCAATACCTCCTCATTAGTTACGTGATCTACCTATCTAATCTTCATCATTCTTTTGTAGCACCACATTTCGAAAGCTTCTATTCTCTTCTTGTCCAAACTATTTATCGTCCGCGTTTCACTTCCATACATGGCTACACTCCATACAAATACTTTCAGAAACGACTTCCTGACACTTAAATCTATACTCGATGTTAACAAATTTCCATTATCATCGTTTTGCTTTTGTTGATGTTCATCTTAAACCCTCCTTTCAAGACACTGCCCATTTCGTTCAACTGCTCTTCCAAGTCCTTTGCTGTCTCTGACAGAATTACAATGTCATCGGCGAACCTCAAAGGTTTTATTTCTTCTCCATGGATTTTAATACCTACTCCAAATTTTTCTTTCGTTTCCTTTACTGCTTGGTCAATATACAGATAGAATAACATCGGGGAGAGGCAACAACCCTGTCTCACTCCCTTCCCAACCACTGCTTCCCTTTCATGCCCCTCGACACTTATAACTGCCATCTGGTTTCTGTACAAATTGTAAATAGCCTTTCGCTCCCTGTATTTTACCCCTGCCACCTTCAGAATTTGAAAGAGAGTATTCCAGTCAACATTGTCAAAAGCATTTCTACGGAATCCAAACTGATCTTCCCCGAGGTCGGCTTCTACCAGTTTTTCCATTCGTCTGTAAAGAATTCCTGTTAGTATTTTGCAACTGTGACTTATTAAACTGATAGTTCGGTAATTTTCACATCTGTCAACACCTGCTTTCTTTGGGATTGGAATTATTATATTCTTCTTGAAGTCTGAGGTTATTTCACCTGTCTCATACATCTTGCTCACCAGATGGTAGGGTATTGTCAGGACTGCCTCTCCCAAGGCCGTCAGTAATTCTAATGGAATGTTGCCTACTCTCGGGGCCTTGTTTCGACTCAGGTCTTTCAGTGCTCTGTCAAACTCTTCACGCAGTATCGTATCTCCAATTTCATCGTCATCTACATCCTCTTCCATTCCCATGATATTGTCCTCAAGTACATCGCCCTTGTATAGACCTTCTATATACTGCTTCCACCTTTCTGCTTTCCCTTCTTTGCTTAGTACTGGGTTTCCATCTGAGCTCTTGATATTCATGCAAGTGGTTCTCGTCCCTCCAAAGGTCTCTTTAATTTTCCTGTAAGCAGTATCTATCTTACCCCTAGTGAGATAAGCCTCTACATCCTTACATTTGTCCTCTAGCCATCCCTGCTTAGCCATTTTGCACTTCCTGTCGATCTCATTTTTGAGACGTTTGTATTCCTTTTTGCCTGCTTCATTTTCTGCATTTTTATATTTTCTCCTTTCATCAATTAAATTCAATATATCTTCTGTTACCCAAGGATTTCTACTAGCTCTCGTCTTTTTACCTACTTGATCCTCTGCTGCCTTCACTACTTCATCCCTCAGAGCTACACATTCTTCTTCTACTGTACTTGTTTCCCCCATTCCTGTCAATTATTCCCTTATGCTCTCCCTGAAATTCTGTACAACCTCTGGTTTAGCCAGTTTATCCAGGCCCCATCTCCTTAAATTCCCACCTTTTTGCAGTTTCTTCAGTTTTAATCTACAGTTCATAACCAATAGATTGTGGTCAGAGTCCATATCTGCCCCTGGAAATGGCTTGCAATTTAAAACCTGGTTCCTAAATCTCTGTCCTACCATTATATAATCTATCTGAAACCTATCAGTATTTCCAGGATTCCTCCATGTATACAACCATCTTTCATGATTCTTGAACCAAGTGTTAGCTATGATTAAGATATGCTCTGTGCAAAATTCTACCAGACGGCTTTCTCTTTAAATTTCTTACCCCCAATCCATATTCAGCTACTATGTTTCCTTCTCTCCCTTTTCCTACTCTTGAATTCCAGTCACCCATGACTATTAAATTTTCGCCTCCCTTCACTACCTGAATAATTTCTTTCGTCTCATCATACATTTTATCAATTTCTTTATCGTCTGCAGAGCTAGTTGGCATATAAACTTGTACTACTGTAGTAGGCGTGGGCTTCGTGTCTAAAAGTAGTAGATGAGTTTTGCTAATTGGGCAGCATAGTAACTAATAATGGTCGAAGTAGGGAGGATATAAAATATAGACTGGCGATGGCTAAAAAAGCATCTTTAAAGAAGAGAAATTTGTTTACATCGAGTATAGATTTAAGGGTCTAGACGAATTTTCCGAAAGTATTTGCATGGAGTGTAGCCATGAATCAAAGTGAAACGTGGACGATAAATAGTTCAGGCAAGAAGAGAATAGATGCTTTCGAACTGTGGTGCTATGGAAGAATGCTGAAGATGAGATGGGTAGATCACGTAACTAAGGAGGTGGTCCTGAACAGAATTGGGGATAAGAGGAATTTGTGGCACAACTTGACTAGAAGATGTGAGCGGTTGGTAGGACACATTCTGAGACGTCAAGGGATCACCAATTTAGTACTGAAGGGAAGCGTGAAGGATAAAAAACGTAAAGGGGACCAAGAGATGAATACAGTAAGCAGATTCAGAAGGATGTAGATTACAGTAGTTACTCGGAGATGAAGAGGGCTACAATGGATAGAGTAGCATGAAGAGCTGATCGACGTGTATCGTGAAACAGCACGCTCAGCATGTGGTTATTTAGTTTTGAAAAAAAAAACAGTAGAAAATGGAATCAAATTCCCAAGACGCGATCTCTCGACACTTCATCATGAGCCGGTAACAATTTCTTACCAAACGACGTTGTAATTACATGGAACAAAAACAGAAGACCTAAAACTCCTGTTATCTATCAATAACTCAATAAACCAGATTGGCCTCTTCGGTTAACACGTATTCCATAAGGCAAGTTAATTACAGCCATGCACTTACGTTCGATCGTTCGATATACAATAGGACAGTAGGTAAACTCAGGTGCGTCTTTTAGCTTAATAAACAATGGTGGGAAATATATTATTCATTCATTCACAGCTTCTGTTACCTCAGGGTGTAAGCCACAACTGAATTTTTGAAGTTTTCTGATAAGCTATTAGCAGATTCGAACGTCATAGGACTCTGTGGCAACACTTTGACGTTCTTTGCCACGTGAGTTTAGCGCGATCGTATCGCTGACGTATCCGTATCAGAGCATAATCTTTGCCGCTGTTGGCATAGTGATCAAGAGTTGTTTTTTGTATCGTTGTGTTTTCGAGTGTGAAAGTAATAAAAGTTATTCTGAACAACTGCGTATTATTCTATGGTTCGGGCATACAAGAAAGTCGCCGAAACTCTATCTTGAGGGAAAGCACTTTCATCTGTCCTGGTAAATAATGTTAACCACAGTTTACACATGTTAAATTCACCGAAAATCGTCAATGGTAAAGCTTATCTCTGGAATGGACACCGTGTAAATAATCTCTGAAGGAAATGTAAATCATCAATCCCAAACAATTTTCTATTCTACGCAGTAATTTTCAGTCAGCACAGTTGGAATAACTTTCTGTTTAACGTTGTAAATAATCAGCCACTTTATGCTTCTTGAATAATGAGATGAACAATTAATTTTCACTTCTTGTGAAATTAACTTCACACAAATGCGTAACAGTTCTTGATATACATACAGTTCGTGATATACCATCTCGTTACATGTTAGTCAATTAACGCAACGGTGTTGATTTAGTTTTCAATTACATTTCTTTTCGTAGATATTGAGATCCATGTTGTTTATATCTTGCAGACAATATTGATAGTAATCTCAGGCTTTTCGTAGATTATGCAGTTCTCAATAATGCAGTACCGGTACTGTCTGAAAGAAGCTGCACAAATATTCAATCAGACCTCGATAAGAGTTAGAAGTGGTACAAAGATTGGTAACTTGCTTTAAATGTTCAAAAAATGTAAAATTTTGCACTTCACAAATAGAAAAAAAACGTAATATCCTATGATATAAGTCACTGTTGGAATCGGCCAACTCATACAAATTCTTGGGTGTAGCACTTTGTAGGGATTTGAAATGGAATGTCACATAGGCTGAGTCGTGGATAAAACAGGTAGTAGACTTTGGTTTGTTGGTATGATATTGGGAAAGTGCAGTAAGTCTACAAAAGAGATTGCTTACAATTCACTCGTGCGACCTGTTCTAGAATATTACTTAAATGTGTGGGACCCGTAACAAATAGGACTAACATGGGATATTGAGCGGATACAGAGAAGGGCAGCACGAATGGTCACAGGTTTGGTTGATGCGCGGTAAAGTGTTGCAGAGATACTGATGAAACTGAACAACAGACTCTTGAAGATAGGCGTAAGCTATACGTAAAAAGTCTACTAACGAAGTTTCAAGAACTGCCTTTAAATGATCACTCTAGGAGTACACTACAACCCCTACGCGTCACTCACACAGAAATTATGAGGATAAGATTAGAATAATTAAATCACAGAAGCATTCAGTCAATCATTCTTCCCGCGCTCCACACGTGAATGAAACGGGAAGAAACCTGAATCACTGGTAAAATGGGACGCACCCTCTGCCATGCACTTCACGGTGGTTTGCAGAGTATAGACGTAGATGTAAATCACAGACAGACGGTACTAGACTGGCAAAGACGCGTCTTTTGCTGAAGTCTGACGTTTGGCGAGGTAAGATGGTGGCCTCAGAAATTTTGTGAATGGTACTACAATGATTTTCTAAAACGAAATAACGTTGACAATTTTACGAGGTGGTCTAAACAGGTTCTGCAGTTGAGCAAATATTGGCGTACTAGTTGAGTATAACACATACTTTTTTACAATCGTGCTATGGCAAAATGGTTCAAATGGCTCTAAGCACTATAGGACTTAACATCTTAGGTCATCAATCCCCTAGACTTAGAACTACTTAAACCTAACGACATCACACACATCAATGCCCGAGGCAGGATTCGAACCTGCGACCGTAGCAGCAGTGCGGTTCCCGACTGTATTGCCTAGAACAGCTCGGCCACAGCGGCCGGCAGAATCGTGCTATAAGAGGAGCGTCAGGTTACATATGCACACGTGGACGAAGATACTTTTTGTCAACCATAAATAGCGCGTCTAGTTTTAGGAGCACTTTCATGACGAATATACTACTCGAAGTGAAGCCGAAGTTGATCAAACCTGGTTAAAAGCCCATTATTAACCTACGTCTGTCAACACTTTATTGATTAACCCCATTGAAATATACGTGAACTATTTAAACACTGCCGGTTTTTCAGGTAAGACGAACTGCAATGCTATTATTTAGTTTTTGATACAATACAAAAGCAAAAATAGGTAAAATGTTGCTAGCCATGCTTCCAATGAGACATTGCCCTTTCTTTGTATCTTCCATCTGTTTTTCGAAAAATTACAGCCAAACACGATGCGTGTATTTACCATTATGTCGAAACTGAAAAGATACCGTAGATATACCAGTTTATCCCAATTTATTATGAATGTTTTATCAGTAAACAAACAGGTGTGTACACGTCCTTTGCGCTCGCAGCTGCATAGTGATTCTAAAGCGCTGGCTTCAGTGACACCAGTGACACTGTATCAATAGTTTCCATCCTGGATTTTCCATTATTCAGTGATACTGTATCCTGTATTGCCAGTCTAGCAACATATGTCTGTGGTGTAAATGTAGAAGTAATTCAATTACGGGCAAAAAACGGCAACAGTTGCTGGCAAGATCTTCCTCTCCGCGCTGGCTGTCGATTATTGTGTGGCAGTGGCTGGCTTTTTATTACCTCTGGCGGCATCGACGAAGGTGTTTCCGTTAGGAAATTGCGGCACTCTTCCTCACTAAGTAAAACCAACATTTATGTACAAAAACAATCAAAACAAGATATTTAAATAAGACAAAATACTCTAAATTCAATAACTTAATGCCGGGGCAGCTATCGTAGCATTATCTTCTTACTTGCACACACTGGAGTGATAAAAAATGTACTACATTGGACATAATAAAAGACATTCCTGCTTACTTGTATTATTCATTTTTCCACTCTGCGTCGGTCATATTTCACAACATTTGCTTTTTAGAAACCAGTTACTCATCCTCAGAGGCAGAGAAGCGGTTAGCTGACATTTCTGGTGATTGTTTCTGTAACAACTCTGTTAAACATTGTCTGTTGTTGCCTGTGCGCGCGAAAAAAACAGTGCAGCTGTCGCGCCGGCCGGAGTGGCCGAGCGGTTCTAGGCGCTACAGTATGGAACCGCGCGACCGCTACGGTCGCAGGTTCGAATCCTGCCTCGGGCATGGACGTGTGTGATGACCTTAGGTTGTTGTTGTTGTGGTCTTCAGTCCTGAGACTGGTTTGATGCAGCTCTCCATGCTTCTGTATCCTGTGCAAGCTTCTTCATCTCCCAGTTCCTACTGCAACCTACATCCTTTTGAATCTGCTTAGTGTATTCATCTCTTGGTCTCCCTCTACGATTTTTACCCTCCACGCTGCTCTCCAATACTAAATTGGTGATTCCTTGATGCCTCAGAACATGTCCTACCAACCGATCCCTTTTTCTAGTCAAGTTGTGCCACAAACTTCTCTTCTCCCTAATCCTATTCAATACCTCCTCATTAGTTATGTGATCTACCCATCAAATCTTCAGGATTCTTTTGTAGCACCACGTTTCGAAAGCTTCTATTCTCTTCTTGTCCGAACTATTTATCGTCCATGTTTCACTTCCATACATGGCTACACTTCATACAAATACTTTCAGAAGCGACTTCCTGACACTTAAATCTATACTCGATGTTAACAAATTTCTCTTCTTCAGAAACGATTTCCTTGCCATTGCCAGTCTACATTTTATATCCTCTCTGCTTCGACCATCATCAGTTATTTGGCTCCCCAAATAGCAAAACTCCTTTACTACTTCAAGTGTCTCATTTCCTAATCTAATTCCCTGAGCATCACCCGACTTAATTCGACTACATTCCACTATCCTCGTTTTGCTTTTGTTGATGTTCATCTTATATCCTCCTTTCAAGACACTATCCATTCCGTTCAACTGCTCTTCCAAGTCCTTTGCTGTCTCTGACAGAATTACAATGTCATCGGCAAACCTCAAGGATTTTGTTTCTTCTCCATAGAGTTTAATACCTACTCCGAATTTTCCTTTTGTTTCCTTCACTGCTTGCTCAATATACAGATTGAATAACATCGGGGAAAGGCTACAAGCCTGTCTCACTCCCTTAGGTTAGCTAGGTTTGAATAGTTCTAAGTTCTCTGGGACTGTGGACCTCAGAAGTTAAGTCCCATAGTGCTCAGAGCCATTTGAACCATTTTATTTTGCAGTTGTCGTCTCGCTGCTGCCCACTTCGACTACCCCACTCATCTGGTCAAGTAAATCGCTCGACGTGCGGGACAGACTCCTCCCAAAGCAAGCAAGCGTTTCTCACAGGCGGAGCCCACTGCTGCACTGCATTGTCCGCACCCTAGGTAAACGGTCTCGTATGTCTGTATTGTGCGAGTGCACAGCGGGGTCTCGCACGCGTTTTACGCAGCGCGCGGCGGGAAATTCCCGCAGCTAGGAAAACGCTGCGTAACCCCCCAATTTCCGTTACAACACATTATCTAACTGCCACACGGAGGCCTAGGGTTCGGCCCCTTCTAAAATTAAGAATTTTCCCATGTGGGGAATGTTGAAGGGGGCTCATTCAACACAGTGAGGAGACCTGCAGGGCCGGCCGCGGTGGTCTTGTGGTTCTAGGCGCTGCTGTCCGGAACCGCGGGACTGCTACGGTCGCGGGTTCGAATCCTGCCTCGGGCATGGATGTGTGTGATGTCCTTAGGTTAGTTAGGTTTAAGTAGTTCTAAGTTCTAGGGGACTGATGACCACAGATGTTAAGTCCCATAGTGCTTAGAACCATTTTTAAGACTTACTGCCCACTATTCCCATTTTTTTCTTTAGTTGCTCAGCGAGTGTGTGTCGGACAACAAATCCAAAAGTGCGGGGTTCATTCCTAGGATTTTGTATTACTTACCGCTTGATTCCCCCATGGAAGATACTTGTACAGGAGAAAAATGACCCGTGATTCGGAGTCCTTATAAAACTTGTAAGTTCCCCTGTAATCTAAAAAAAAAATCAGAGGAAGGCAAAGGCATGCTATACTGGTACGACTATTTTTATTCGCCACCACGAGTCTCAACGTTTTTTTATGTCAATATCGTGAGCGAGGGAAATGACAGCGGAGGAAAATGGTACGCATCTGGCGACACGTGGCTATTGATGGAGTGTTACGCGGTTTAGCGCAGTTTACAGTGATGACTAATTGGGACACGGAGGTGAGACCGAGGCCGTTATGTTCACACTTGATGGAAAAGGCGAAGATAGTCTCTGTCTCGGGCCTCGCCCAAAATCCAGCTTCCCAGGAAACTTTCATGGTTAAAACTTATTTTGCATACATTTGAAAAATGAATTGAAAAATTCCCGGAATGAAATTTTCACTCTGCAGCGGAGTGTGTGCTGATATGAAACTTCCTGGTAGATTAAAATGTGGCAAAGATCCCGAGTTCGAATCTCGGTCTTGCGCACAGTTTTAATATGCCAGGAAGTTTCAAGTAAAAACTTGCTTTCTTTTGTGATAAATAATACACTTCCATAACAAAAAGTATTTTAAGCTGGCCGACTTTAAACTCGGTCAAGTGGGACGCATGTACCCCACGAACGTAACTAGATTCATGCTTTCAAGTGAATCTAGGATCTTCAGAGTTTTTAATTTTAAAATGATTTTATCAGAATGGCTGTTACGGAAGAAAGTGTAACAAATCAGTACCAAAACACATTTATTCTCCTGACGGTGAAAAATATGAAATATCGCGCACAAATTTTCAACATTACATTTAAAGATGGCTTTGATATATCATGTACCAGTTTTTTCGGCTTCTGTGTTTTCTGGCTCGCATACATCCCACTAAATATAAATTATATACAAAACAGCAGAATTACTGACATGTGTAGCAATGTTTCAAAACAATGTCTATGATGTATAAGAAAGTTAATAACTTCAGACATTCGTGGAATGGGGAAGCTGGTGATTGCATCCGATTTTCCTGAAACAAACGCACTGTGCCACCTACAAATACACGCGTCGCTCCCCAATTGATCGCTCACAGCCTTCTATATACCCACTCTATCGCTCGCAGTATTTGTCTCGAAGTTAAGAAGGCATCTCAGTACACGCTAGCACTAGACAGATAGTGACATAGACGTCCCAGTGCTCAGAAGTGCGTATTACTTTAGTGGGGTATATGTATTCCATCAACCACGGAAGGTATAACAGAGGCAGTTTCATATGCTGTTCCAGTGGGAAGATAGTGCCTATGACATAGTGCAACAGTTTCTCTAAAGTCAACCCCCATAATGGCCAAAGGTTTTCGGTGTTGCAGAAGGGCGCCTGTGTAGATTCTTTAAATGGCCTACACATATAAATAAATATTCTCTACAGCCCCGGCGGCAAAGATGTCGTTGGGAGGGATTATATCTTAGTAAGCTGACAGAAAATTGAAAGCTATACTATCAATTTTTTATGCACTTCAATTTTTTTTCCTCGCCGATCTCGGTAACTGTCGGTCTTTCGAGTTGGTGCGATAAAGACGTATGTATTTGCACTCTCCCCTAATCTCCACATCTCGATACGACGAGGATTTGCATTTTTAAATGGACCTCATCGTAGAAGAAGTCAATTTGAAGAATGAATAGCAGACGCAGCCACGGCGGCATTGTTGTACATCGTTGGGGAGACGAGGTAAATATCAAGCCGTACGCCAAAACTCAAAGGAATTAATCTTCAATCAACGTTCCACAACTGTCACAAAGCTTCTTAACCCACACGCACCCATACCTGTGTGTTTCTGGACTTAACAATTTCTGGTGCTGCTAAACGTGCGTTATCATAACTACATCAGCTTGGAACATTTCTCATTATCTCTCTCCTTATCGACTATAAGTCGGTTCGAACCTACTTGCAGGATTTGATAACAGTACTGATGTTGTGGACTGATTCTATCGATCAAAAGCGGGTGAGAGTAGCAACGCAGAATTTAATTCGAGCGGCAGGGTATACAAAAGAATTTAAAGACATAGGAATCGTGGTAAAAACTTCATGTATTATGAATGTATTCCGTTACACAAGTTACGAAGTGCGACAACAAAGTAATGAGACTGATTTTCTTTGCAAGATGGGGCAACCCTGCAGGCTTGTGTAGGCACAATATCTTTGGCCTTGGTCTATAAGCTGCTTCTAGTCCAAGCGGCACATCGATGCAACTGCTCAGTCGTGAGTTGTGCTGTAATAAGTTACACGTGTTTGCGTCTCTCGTCAAGGAAATGGAACCGCATAATATTGCGCAACGGTATGCCATTTTTTTTTGCATTAAATTGGGTGAAAACGCGACGACAACTTACGGTAAGCTGCAGAAGGCTTTTGGAGAGGAGGTTATGTCAAGAGGTCAAGTTTTTTGTTGGCATAAAATGTTTAGTGAAGGCAGAACGAATGTTGAAGACCGCAGTGGACGACCATCAACCTCACGGACGGATGTCAACTTGGCTAGGGTGCGTGAACTCGTACGATCTGATCGAAGATTATCTGTGAAAATGATTGCAGAAGAACTGAACACCAATCGAGAAACGGTTCGTCTTATAATAACTGAAGATCTGCATCACGTTAATGCGCCATCCCATACTGCTCTGTCAGTGCAGCAATTTTTTTAACGTCAAAACGAATTTCAGTACTACCACAGCCACCTTATTCACCAGATATCGCTCCGTGCGACTTTTTCTGTTTCCAAGAGTCAAAACGGCGGTCAAGGGACACCATTTTCAAATAACACAAGATGTCCAAAAAGCTGTGACGAGGGTCTTGGAGGACATTACCGAAGATGAGCTTCAGAAATGTTACCGCAAATGGCAGAAGCGCTGGAAAAAGTGTGTGCAATCAGAAGAGAACTACTTTGTAGGAGACAACACTAAACTTGACTAAAACTGAAAGCCACATTTTTTTTTCACATCAGTCTCATTACTTTATTGTCCCACCTCGTATAATGATACAAACGGACAAAAATCCGATGAACGTGATTGCGTCAGGATTTTGCTACGCAAGGAGCGTGTACCTTCATACTACAATAGGGGTTGCTCCACTAGCAATGATCTAGGTGCCGTACGGAACCGACGTCGGAAGCGGAGCCTCATCCATCACGGAGGCTGCCACACGAGACTGACAGTGTTAGAAGACCCGTCGTGGTAGCCGCCTCCATGATGGATGAGGCTCCGCTTCCGACGTCGGTTCCAAGCGAGGCGACACAGTGGTTAGCGCACTGGACTCGCATTCGGAAGCACTACGGTTGAAATCCCCGACCGACCATCCTGATTCAGATTTTTCGAGAGTTCCCGAATTTCTTGAGGCAAATGATATGGTGGTTCCGTCGACAGGCTACGGTCTATTTTCTTCACCATCCTTGTGACATTCCGAGTTTGTGTTTTGTTGCTAATGACTTCGATGTCGACGGGGCGTCAGACGCTAGTGTTCCTTCGCTCAGGCGCCGAGCCCACGCTGCATGTAGGTCAGTGTCTCCGCTGCAACCTGTAAGTACGTTGTAGTACGAAAGTAAACTCTCCGTGCGTAGATGAGCACTCACGCAGTTGTTCGTTTGTTTCTCTCCACTCCCACCAAATTCCTGTGCGTTTTTAGGATTCCGTACATTAATCGCTAAAAAATGAACACTTATAGAATACTTTGTTTTTCACCTGTCTGTCTGCCTGTCTGTCCGACTGTTAAAAACCCTTTTTCTGAGGATGGGTAGACATAATTTATCAAGTGGAAATTTACGTCAGATATTAAGGTTAGTGAACCATTGGCAGTGTAAACAAACGTAAACTTTTAAATCTATACAATCAAAAGATATGACCATTTATGTCACATATTTTGATACTCGCAAACTCATTAATCAAAACCTATTGGGTACTTCCCGTTGACCTTGAATAGTGAATTTTGGTAAGAAACAAGTTTAACATCACAAGTGAAGGAAGAAATCCATAATTATTAAATGATGACTAACTGACAACCTCAGCTGCCGACAAGTGTTGTTGATATATCTCGATGTGGACAGCTGAAAATCAGCGACGGGTAGGGCAGGGGTCGACACCCGAAGCCTGGCCACCCCGCCGACCCGCCCAAGCAACGTGTTCGAGTTCGAGGATCGAAGGATCAGGAAGAGGATGTAGTGAGTTTATCGATGTTGTTTTATTTATTTATTTCTTTAATTTTTATAACATTTTTTTGTAGTATAGTTTTATTTTTGTTTCATTACAAAGAAAGATCCTACAACTGCCGTAGCCGAGCGTCCGAGTCTTCTTCTCGTCTGTTGGGAGGGGTTCCCCCCTATTCCGTCCGTAGAGGATCAATATGCTCCAGGATTCTTCTTCATTTTCAGCGTCTCATACCAGGAACGCCCCAGTGAGCAGGAGAATCCGCAAATAATGAACCTAAATAATTTGCAAAACGAGTTCTGTACTTCGGGTGGCGGCTGAAAGCTGCATGTGTCGTCATCAATAGGGACCAAAAGTCGAGTGTGCCTTTGGGAGCATCGCAAAATATATAGTAAACGGCCATGCCTTTTAGCCAGTTAACGGCGTTCGTTCTGGTTGATGGAAAGTATACGCCGTCGGGGCGCAATACGTCATCAGGGGAGATAGACTCCGGCAATCGCCGCAAGAGTAATGCCAGCATGCGCTGCGTCAATAGCCAGCACTCGCTGGTCGTGGCACACGTCAGGCGGTGTGCATCCGAGTCAGCGACTGAGCATGTCGGACACAAGGGGTCGTCCGCCAGATGTATGGAATGTAACCTCTGACGAGTAGCGAACTTCCCATTGACAACCACGTACCACAATGAACGCACCGTCGTAGGTAGAAAAGGCGTGTGTACCGCTCGACACACCGCGTTCCAGGCAACTTCAGGATGTCTGTGGGTGACCGTATTTACAGGTTGCCGCTGTTGATAGAGGCGATAATAGTCTTTTGTGCTGGGCTTCCGTGTCGTCGGAAGTTCTGACCGTAAGTAGCTGAAGTCAATAAAGAACTCTCGGATGTGGGTGAGTGCCGGTGAAATGTGTCCTACAGAAACCGGGGGATGCAGAGAGTGTGGTGCCACTTCCGCTATCAGGGTGCCCGTCAGAGTGGCGTGGGCAGAGGTCCACGTGCGACGCATAGTGTTGAGATAAAGCGATCGCGCACGGTTATATACGTGAATTAAACCGATACCGCCCGCCCGCTGCGGCAGTGTCAGGGTGGCGTATCGGACTTTAAAAACCAGACCGGTGCTTACGAAATGTCCATATGCTGCTTGAAATCTGTCGGCCATCGTAGCTGTCAAGGGAAGGATATGCGCAAAATAGTTCAGTTTTGAGACAAGATAGGTGTTGACATAATGTGTTCTGAGGAGCATATCCAAGCGACGCAGTTTGTTGTCCTGCAGCAGAGCACGTGTCTGGTGTAGGAGCCGGCGGTACGTAGCCGCCGCCGTGCGGCGGACATTGCTATAGAATTGCACTCCTAAACACTTGAGTACGGGCACCTTGTCAAAGGGCACCGCCGTTGTGTGGGAAATCCCTCCTCCGACATCCATGTATTTTATCTTCGTCACGTTGATGACGCTCCCAGCGACCGCCCCGTACTGGCGTAGCCACTGTAGCGCCATATGCATTTCATCCTCTGATCTGGCCAGGAACACCACGTCATCGGCGAATGCACCACAACAAAAGGTCACGTCCCGCAAGGAGATACCAGTTAATCGCTGCCGTAGACCATGTAAAGCTGGTTCAAGCGCTGCAGCAAATAATATGCCCGACAGGGGGCACCCTTGTCGCACTGACCGTCCAACAACAATGTGACCAGACTGATAACCGTTGACCATCATGCGGGAGCGCGCTCCGTGGACCAGTCGAAGGATCACCTGTGCAGACTCCGGAGAGAGGCCCATGTGTTGCAAAACTGCGCGTAAGAAACCGTGGTCGATGCGGTCGAATGCGTGGTCAAAATCTACGGCGACAAGGGCGCCTCGTATTTTGCAGGCCGCCGTCAAAGCAATTACGTCGCGGTATGCTCCTAACGCCGTATGAATGTTGCTTACACCACCTAAACATGTCTGATCGGTGTGGATGGCTTTCCCGATAGCGGTGTGGAGACGCGCGCGGAGGATACGGGCGAAGATCTTGTAGTCGTTGTTGAGGAGTGTGAGTGGGCGAAAATCCTGCCACCTACAACCACCATTCGGTTTCGGAACTGGGATCAAGATGCCTTCTGTGAATTCTGTGGGGACAGTGAAATCAGAGCGGATCAGGTCTTGAAACATTTGGAGCCACTTGTCACCCATAAGGTGGTAAAAAGTACGGTAGAATTCCAGGGGTAAACCGTCCGGTCCAGGCGACTTGTTCGGTGCTCCACGTGCCAGGGCCGATGTCAGCTCATCGGGTGTAATGGGCAACAGCAGACTGTCATCGGTTGCCACGTCTCGAGGGGCGGGAAAATCGTGCAACAGCTCGTCATAATCACGTACATTTCGCGGATCTTCCATGTACAAGGTCCCATAGTGTTTGGCGAACGTGTGCGCGATGTCCGTTTGTGTCACTGCGCGCCCGCCGTCCTCCGTGTTTACCGCCGTAATGAGCTGACGTTTGCGGTGGCGCCTCTCGCGCACAATGTGATGCACTGACGCTGTTTCGTTGGGGATACAGTCTTGCACTCGCGCACGGATGCGTACACCGTCTAGCTGCTCTGTCCTGATGCGAAGTAGACGAGCTTTGATGCGTTGTACGGACATCTGACGTTCGGGAGACGGCGGTTGCGTCGCCAGCTCACGTAACGCTGTATAGTAAAATTCCGATGTTGCCCTTTGCCAGTTCGCTCTGTCACGCCCGTAGGCCATCAATGTCTTTCGGAGTGCAGGTTTGACACATCCCAGCCACCACAGCAACGTGGAAGCATACATAGGCAGGCGCCTGATACATCGACGCCACGTGTCAGTGACTGCTCGCCGACACGCTTCCTCGCTAAGGAGGGAGACGTTCAGCGTCCACGGGCCCCTGCTGCGTCTTGTCAGTTGTCGGGGCAAGGTGACAGTGCAGATGTACGCGAGATGGTCCGTGAAGGCCGTCGGCCAGAGTTCTGCATCACGGGTTGCTGTGCGAAGGGCACGCGAGACGTATATCCGGTCCAGACGACTGGCAGAATGGCTGGTAAAGTGCGTATAACCACTCTGGGTCCCATGATGTAAGAGCCATGTGTCGTGGAGCGCGAGGTCACGTATCAATGCTTGTAGAGCCGGGCATGGGACGTAATGCGGTATCTGGTCCTCGGGCCGCAGAACACTGTTAAAATCGCCGCCCACTATGTAATGGTCCATATTTCCTTGTAAAAGTGGGGCTACCTCCTCCGAATAGAAGACATGCCTGTCACCACGGTGCGAATTACCGGAGGGAGCGTAGACGTTAATGAGGCGGACTGCGCCAAGTGTGAGTGCGATGCCTCGCCCGTTCGGCAAGTACGTCGCGTCCGTCGCGTCTATGCCATCTCGGAGAAGGATGGCCGTTCCTCCTGCGCCATCACCTACGGGTAGGCTGTACGTGGTGTAGCCATATAGGTCTAAACACAGCTCGGGACGGACCTCCTGGAGAAGGGCAATGTCCAAGTCTGCCGCTCTGATCATGTCGTGTAACATGCGTTTCTTGACAGTGGAGTGGACACCATTTACATTGACTGTTCCCACACGGTATGACTGAGACATATCAAGTGGCGGAGGCAGTGTGCCGGTGCAATCCCACAGTGATCTCACACACCACACACCACACAGCCATCCATCTGCATGCTGTGCATCACTGTGCCGCAGGAGTCCCTGATTGGCAGAGCCCTCCGGGCTCAATGTCAGCCATGGGCTCTGGTGGAGATATCGATGTTTGCTGTGCATCATCTGCCTCCATATCGTCTGCCCAATCACCAAGAGACGATTGTGATGTCATTGGGGGCTGGTCGCTTTCACAGGAGCCCACATTTTGGGAGTCGACGCAGTGCGCCTCGTTTTCTGGGCCACCAGATGTAGAAGAGTGTTCCTTGTCTTCAGGCACCTTCTGGTGAATGATGCCACTGGAGTCCGTTGCAATTGTGGGCGAGTCAACGATGTCTTCCGCCGGCTTCACATCCCTGTCCTGCTCTTCAGCTGACAATCGCCTCTTCTTGTGGCGCTTGGGTGATTTTTGCTTTCGGGTCCGAGATTCAACATCCACTGGAGGGCGGGCCTCGACACAGTCTCGGTCGCTAGGAACGCCTGTGACTGATCCCGACAGTGACGGTGGCTGGGTGCCCACGACGCTGCGGTGGGCAGAGGCTGTAGGAACCTCTGCACCGTTGGGCTGCGGCGTCGTCGACGGTGCTGACTCTCCAACGGAGCTGGCAGCGGCTTGAGGAGGTAGCAGGCTTTGATCATCCATCACATCATGTCGTGCCGCCTCTACATATGTTAGCGGGAGAGAGGTCATAGTGGATCGTTGGGGAAGTTCATTGCGGGGCACCTGAACGAGGCGGCGCTGCAGACACTCAGTTCTAACATGGCCCTCCTGGCCGCAGCCCGAGCAGGTCCTCGGTTGTCCATCATAGATAACAATTGCGCGGCAGCCACCAACGAAAACATATGATGGAACGTGCTTCTTTTCTATGCGCACTTGTCGTACCCCGTTAAGAACAGGGTACGTTTCGAATGTGTTCCATTTCTCCTCTGTGTGGCTCAGAACTGTGCCGTATGGCCGCAGCGCATCAACGACTTGGTTGGCAGGAACTGCGAACGGTAGTTCAAAGATGCGCACGGTACGCACCCCCAGACCAGCATGGTCAACTCCTACCACGCTCACGTTACCGTCTGCGTGGCAGAAGCGAAAGCCGTTTGCAGATCGTTGGAGTAATCTGTCGCAGGCCGCTTCGTCAATCAGTTTGAGGTACACTGTGCTGGTTACAATAGACAGATGAATTCCTATCAGTTCTTGTGGTTCGATGTGCATGATGTCTCGTAGAAACCGTTCAATTTCATGGGCCTTCGGTCTCGTGTACGATGCGTTGAACGTTAGTTTGATTGTAGCTTTTCGATATGAGAACGCCATGTCGGGTCGGTACAGGTACTATACGGCAATACAACGACGCGACCGCGCGCTAGCGGGTAAACAACAACACCTGCGGAGCACTGCCCGGCGCGCCGAGCCCGTCCGCACGGTAACACGGCTGAAAGCCGACTTCCATCTGAGCCACCGAGGACACAATGAATAGCGCGACTGCAGGGACTTATCCCTTGCACGCCTCCCGTGAGACTCACACTCCCAACTTTCCACAATGCTACATATGTATTGTACCTTATAGACATTTGCCCACCCACTCATTACTCGCGCACGCTTTGGCGATTCTCGTAAGAGTTTGGGCAACCTGTGCGCATTCGCACAGACGAAGGTCAATGGCTGGTTAGCCTATAACTATATATACGAAGCTGCACGGTCATCAACAGTAACTGTTCTTTCGAGAACAAGTTACTGTCTTCGTCCATAATTATTAATTTGCAATAATATCGCCCGAAAACAATTGTTAAATTGATTCACGTAATGCGTATACATGTTTGGGTCGGCTACTTGTGGAAAATGAAAATTAATGCCGCACCAGGACCAGAATCCGGATTTCCCGCCTCGTCATGAGCATCATCTCCGAGCTCGCCCCCATCAACGCGATGGTTCAAACCTCCATCCGTCACGCAGCCGCAATACAAATGCTCGCACTTTTGTGTAACTATGCGTAGGGAGACTATTGTTATTATGTAAGTCTGCAGGATTTCATGCTCGTTGTCATTAAAGTTAAAATCTTCTGGGTTATTTGGCCGCGTCATATTTTCTCTAAAATAATCTTCGTTTCGACCTCTCTGCTGGGATATTATTCAGGATGATCCAGTGTCCACTATTGATAGAACACTGTCAAAAACCACTGACAATTTCTCTTATAAAGTGGAGTTTTCTCGCCTTTGCGCTGGAGAAGTGGGAGTATTGGTTAAAATTCTTGTGGCTACCATTGGTGGGCCATCGTCATAGGCTAATATTCCCGCGCTGATGCAGAAGAAGGGGCATTATTGGCTAAACTCTTGTGGATACTATTGGTGGACCATCATCATTGGGTAGACCGGAACATCTTGTAGAAGGTCCCAGCAGAGGGGTCGAAACGTCGTTTATATGAGAGGCAATATGACGCGGCCTAATAACCCACAATATTTCAACATTATTATTGTTATTATCGACACTTTACTCCCGCCAGGCGTGACTGTATCATGTCTGAACGACTTGGATTGTAATAAATGCAGTTACTGCATCAACACATACATTTTCGCCATTAACGATACTTTTTTTTTGTCTTTCATCTCTATGTCCGACCGTCTGATATGGCTCCATTTCTCAGGATCAAGTAAACGTATCAAGTCGAAAGTTATGTCTATGTCTATGTCTATGAAAGTTATGTCTATGGTTCAAATGGCTCTGAGCGCTGTGGGACTTAACTACTGAGGTCATCAGTCCCCTAGAACTTAGAACTACTTAAACCGAACTAACCTAAGGACCTCACACACATCCATGCTCGAGGCAGGATCCGAAGCTGCGACCGTAGCGGTCGTTCGGTTCCTGACTGAAGCGCATAGAACCGCTCGGCCACACCGGCCGGCACTGTGTTCTGAAATGTATTAAGAATTTATTCAGTTTTTACCAGGATTTCTATGATTATAAATTCGTCTGCATACCCAGTGATTGAAATAGATTGTGTATTGCCAGGCCCACGCATCTTGTTGTTGTTGTGGTCTTCAGTCCTGAGACTGGTTTGATGCAGCTCTCCATGCCACTCTCCCCTGTGCAAGCTCCTTCATCTCCCAGTACCTACTGCAACCTATATCCTTCTAAATCCGCTTAGTGTATTCATCTCTTGGTCTCCCTCTACGATTTTTACCCTCCACGCTGCCCTCCAATGCTAAATTAATGTTGGAACACGTGAGGCAGTACTAACCTTACGACTTATCTTAGAAGAAAGATTAAGAAAAGGCAAACCTACGTTTCTAGCATTTGTAGACTTAGAGAAAGCTTTTGACAATGTTAACTGGAATACTCTCTTTCACATTCTGAAGGTGGCAGGGGTAAAATACAGGGAGCGAAAGGCTATTTACAATTTGTACAGAAACCAGATGGCAGTTATAAGAGTCGAGGGGCATGAAAGGGAAGCAGTGGTTGGGAAGGGAGTGAGACAGGGTTGTTGCCTCTCCCCGATGTTATTCTATCTGTATATTGACCACGCAGTAAAGGAAACGAAAGCAAAATTTGGAGTAGGTATTAAAATCGATGGAGAAGAAATAAAACCTTTGAGGTTCGCCGATGACATTGTAATTCTGTCAGAGACAGCAAAGGACTTGGAAGAGCAGTTGAACGGAATGGATGGTGTCTTGAAGGGAGGATATAAGATGAACATCAACAAAAGCAAAACGAGGATAATGGAATGCAGTCGAATTAAGTCGGGTTATGTTGAGGGTATTGGATTAGGAAATGAGACACTTAAAGTAGTAAAGGAGTTTTGCTATTTGGGGAGCAAAATAACTGATGATGGTCGAAGTAGAGAGGATATAAAATGTAGACTGGCAATGGGAAGGAAATCGTTTCTGAAGAAGAGAAATTTGTTAACGTCGAGTATAGATTTAAGTGTCAGGAAGTCGTTTCTGAAAGTATTTGTATGGAGTGTAGCCATGTATGGAAGTGAAACATGGACGATAACTAGTTTGGACAAGAAGAGAATAGAAACTTTCGAAATGTGGTGCTACAGAAGAATGCTGAAGATAAGGTGGGTAGATCACGTAACTAATGAGGAGGTATTGAATAGGATTGGGGAGAAGAGTAATGCTTTGAGGCATCAAGGGATCACACTTTAAAAAAATTTAGCATTGGAGGGCACGCATCTTGTACATTTAGAATAGGTCCACAATCGCAGTATTGCTATCCAAAACTGCAAGTAGTATCGCACTTATGCCTTTTGATCCTGAGTACTTCTGTTTCCGGTTAATGTGAGCGAATAATCTTTCAGAGGAACTGTTGAATAACATTAATCTGGCGACCGTATTTTATTTGATTACTCAGGAAAATCACACAGGCAATGTGGGTGTCATGTGTAATAAATTGTTATAGGGCGGTGACAGGCTCACTAGGACTATGCATAACAAAGGACTGTGGTGCTCAAATTAGCTTTCGATTGAGTAGAGGATTTTTTTTTTTACCAAAATCGCTCTTTTCCTGTCATATTCTGTTTGTAGACCTGGGAAAATAAAAGGATGTGTCAGTTTTCTTCCGTTCAGCGTCAGTAAGAAACATAATTTTTTGCGGTTAACCGAGAAACTAAATGCTTACCGGTATCTCAGACATGGATTGTGTTTGATTGAGAGAGTATGAAATTGGGAATACACAACAAGAGGGAAAAGTGGGAACTATCTCAGACTGAGAAAAGATTGTTAAAAACAAAGTAATAGAAAGAATTATTGTTTCATGCATCTCTTGCTACATTACGCTACGTCAAATGGTTGTTCTAAGAGTGCAAAATTTGTGTAACTCATTCAAATAAAAAACTAATTCTATAATGTTATCGCTTTACCGGCAGCAGAATCCTGCCAGGATAATCAGCAGGAGAAAATGGTGTGAGTAGATTTCGTCATCATCAGGAAGATAATACAAGGGAGTGAATTACTGTGAACAGTTCAACGATAAGGTGTGTTACTCGCGGCAATTCGCCGATTCCTTTAAGAGTTCGAACCTGGTGTGCATCTGTACTGAAGAGCTCGTTGACCGTCTCGCCATAATTATTCCCCATTATTTTCAATCAATGCCGTCTCACCGCCAATGTCTGTACTTCTTTTGCGTCTTAATTCATGATGGCTGCTGAATCAAAATTGTGTTTATTCTTTCTCACATGTAGTCATGTATGAGAATAATGGAAAAGGGGCAGTACATTAGTAGTTGTGGAAAAGTCGAAAATTTGGGTCTGACGGGAGGAGTCCTATGGCAGTCGGTGCAGTTGCAATTCCCTCTGTGTACGGACGGCTTAGTGGTCGGAGCACCTGCCTAGTAAGCTGGAGACCCGGGTTCGAATTCCGATCCGGCACAAATTTTGAACAATCACCATTGATTTCAATCAATGACTGTTCGCAACCAATGTCTGTAATTTCTCTGTACCTCTGTTGTCATCAGAATAGACAACAACACAACAGCTGGTATACATACTGACGTCCGCAGCTCGTGGTCTTGCGAAAGCGTTCTCGCTTCCTGCGTACGGGGTCCCGGGTTCGATCCCCGGCGTGGTCAGGAATTTTCCCGGCCTCGAGATGACTGGGTGTTGTTGTGTCGTCTTCATCATCATTATTCATCCCCATTACGGTCGGAGGAAGGCAATGGCAAACCACCTTCGCTAAGACCTTACCAAGCCGGCTGAAGTGGCCGTTCAAAAATGGTTCAAATGGCTCTGAGCACTATGGGACTCAACTGCTGAGGTCATTAGTCCCCTAGAACTTAGAACTAGTTAAACCTAACTAACCTAAGGACATCACAAACATCCATGCCCGAGGCAGGATTCGAACCTGCGACCGTAGCGGTCTTGCGGTTCCAGACTGCAGCGCCTTTAACCGCACGGCCACTTCGGCCGGCGAAGTGGCCGTCCCGTGCTAGGCGCTGCAGTCTGGAACCGCGAGACCGCTACGGTCGCAGGTTCGAATCCTGCCTCGGGCATGGATGTGTGTGATGTCCTTAGGTTAGTTAAGTTTAACTAGTTCTAAGCTCTTAGGGGACTAATGACCTCAGAAGTTGAGTCCCATAGTGCTCAGAGCCATTTAAGACCTTACCTAGTAGGCGGTGCGGGTCTCCCGCATCGTCCCCTACGCTACTCTGAGTATGGGACTTCATCATCATCATACATACTGACGTCACAACCAAAGGATGAAGACATACGGACATCGAACTGGTAATTCTGTAGTCGAAGGTATCAGAAAAATAACTGGACAAAAAACATTACGTCACAAACACCGTGTAGGCCCTATCAAAAGTGAGAACGGGGCGTGAGTCGTGCTTGGGTAGCTCAGATGGCAGATCACTTGCACGCGAAAAGCAAAGGTCCAGAGTTCGAGTCTCGGCCCGGCACACAGTTTTAATCTGCCAGGAAGTTTCATTTCAGCGCACACCTCGCTGCAGAGTGAAAATCTCATTCTGGAAACATCCCCCAGGCTGTGGCTAAGCCATGTCTCCGCAATATCCTTTCTTCCAGGAGTGCTAGTTCTGCAAGGTTAGCAGGAGTGCTTCTGTGATGTTTGGAAAGTAGGAGACGAGGTACTGCCGGAAGTAAAGCTGTGAGCACGGGGCGTGAGTCGTGCTTCGGTTGCTCAGCTGGTAGAGCACTTGCCCGCGAAAGGCAAAGGTCCCGAGTTCGAGTCTCGGTCCGGTACACAGTTTTAATCTGCCAGGAAGTTTCAAATATTTCACTATCTTGCGTGATTGAACTTCTATGTTTCTTTAATTACGATGGTGTAAGTCACGGTTTTATATGCACACTGTAAAGTTGGCTCTTCACGCCATGTAATGTACACACTGGCATATTCTGCCCGCTTAAAAGATAATGTAACCAGCTTGTATAAAAAAAAAAAAAAAAGAGTTCCACTACCAGTTCCCATGACATATCACAAATCACATGGTGCAAACTGGGATGTCTTTATGATGCTCTTTGACGATCATTTCAGTTACGTTTATGTCAGTGGCTGTTTAGACACAGTGTAGCGAAGTTAAAACCTATGACTTTGTCATCTGTTACATTCCTCGGCCCTATCAAGGGAATAAGTCATAATCATTACCAGTAAATTGGCTTATTACACAAATGTTCTCGCATTTACTTTTCATAAAATTGGTTTATATAATTGAATATACATATTTTGATCATCCCCCAAATTCTATCAGTCCCTCCAGATCCTTGAGCGTCATGCACTCCGCCTCGCCTTCCGTATCCGCCTCCCGTCCCCCACGCGGATCCTCTATGATCTCATTCCTTTCCCCCATCTCCTCCTATTCCTCGAACATCTCCGCATCCTCTACACCTCCCGCCGTCTTGAACCCCCTCACCCCCTGGTTGCTCCTCTCCTCTCCCATCCCCGCCCCCTGCCACGTCTTCACCGTTGTGTCCCCCCTACCCTCCATCTCTACACCCTCCATCTCCTTTCCCAAGGTGGCTTCCGTCAACTCCCCCTCCCGGATGATGCCCTCTCTCCCTCCATTTATCCTTCCTATCAACTCTGATCCTCACTCCCCCTCCTTTCCTCCGTCCTTTCCCTGGGCTCCCTCTTCCTACCCCCCTTCCCTCCTGTGTTTTCTCCCCGCCCATCCTCCCCCTAGGTCCCTTCTCCCCCCCCCCCCCCGAGTCCTTTTGCATTCCCCTCCTCTGCCTTCCCCACTCCCTGGCCCGTCTGCTCAGCACCCCCCACCCCTCTTATGGGTCCTCATTCTCCACTGGCTTCTTTCCCCCCTCCCACCCTCCCCTTTTCCTCTCCTTCCCCCCCCCCTTTTTTATTTCTCCGTCATCTGTCCTGTTTCCCCCCCACCCGCTCTCGGCTGTGGTATGTCATGTATGTGCCCACTTTTTAGTGCCGTGTTTAAGTGAGTGTTCAGTGTTGTGCGTCTTTCCACAGTGATGCGAACAGAAATCATGCTGTCGCTGGGTGTGCATTTTATATTTTGCGAACAGAAACCAGACTGTCGCCGTGTTTTTTAACTGTCTGTCTGCTATTTTTCTGCTTCTTGTATCATCAACCCTGTGTTTTATGTTTTAAGCTCTAGAATTTTCTGCCATTTTACCTTTAAGTCACCGATTTTCTCGCCAACTGTTGTTTTTTCTTATCTTCCTCTTTTTAACACAAATTCTGTAGGCTGAAGAGCGGTGTAGTAAGCTGCTGCCAGCCCGCCCCCTTCGGGGGGAATTAAAATTCAATAAAGAAAAAAAAAAAAAAAAAAAAGAAAAATTTGATCATGTCCACACAAAACGCAACACCGCTCCTGGTCACGATCGTGTCACCTACCGTCACCTTCGTGAAGCTCCTGTCTCTTTCCTCTCCACCCTGGCCAGGCTCTACCACCGGTTACTACCCCGACCTGTGGAAAACCTCCCGTATCCTCATGTTCCTCAAACCTGGCAAACCGCCGTCCGCCGTCTCCTCCTACCGTCCCATCAGCCTTACCTCGGTCTTCAGCAAGGTCCTGGAATCTATCCCCACCCGACGCATCCACCAGCATCTCCGCCAGCACCGCCTCCTTCCCGTTACCCAGTGTGGCTTTCGGCCGTCCTTCTTTTCCGACGACCTTCTCCTTCACCTCACTCATCTCCTTTCCGAACAGCTTAATTCCCGTCGCTCCGCAATCTTCCTCTCCCTGGACCTCGAACGTGCCTATGACCGCGTATGGCATTCCAGCCTCCTCTTCAAGCTCCAAACCTTCGCCCTTCCCATTAACTACGTCCGTCTGATCGGCTCCTTTCTCTCCCGCCGTCATTCCTATGTCACCATCCATAACACTTCCTACACCTTTTTCCCCTCTGCCGGTGTGCCCCAAGGCTCCGTCCTCTCCCCCCTTCTGTACCTTTTGTACACGGTGGACATGCCGCCGCCGTCAGCCCCCGTACACCTTCTCCAGTTTGCCGATGACACCGCCTTCCTTGCCCTTGCCCCCACCCTACAGCGCTCCCAACACCTTCTCCAATCCCATCTTGACCGGTTCACCGCTTGGTGCAACCAGTGGTTGCTCAAGGTCAATCCCTCCAAAACCCAGGCGATCATTGTAGGCAAAAACACCCCTTCCTTTCGCCTCCTTGATTTCTATCTCTCCATCTATGGCCGTCCTATCACCCTCACTCCCACCCTTAAGTACCTTGGCGTCACCCTCGACCTTCGCCTCTCCTGGACTCCCCACCTCCGGACAATCCAAGCCAAGGCACGCTCCCGACTCAGTCTCGTCAAGCTCCTCTCCGGCCGTACGTGGGGTCTGGACCCCTCCACCATCCTCCACACCTATAAGTCCCTCATCCGCCCTATCCTTTGTTATGCCCATCCGGCTTGGATCTCCGCCCCCCCCCCCTACCTTTTATAAATCCCTCCAAATCCTTGAACATCATGCTCTCCGCCTCCCCTATCGCATCCGTCTCCCCTCCCCCACGCAGATCCTGTACGATCTCATCCCCTTCCCCCACCTCCTCCTTTTCCTTGAAAGGATACGGATCCTGTACACCTCCCGCAAACTTGATCCTCCTCACCCGCTCGTCTCCCCGCTCCTCTCCCACCCCCGCCCGCTGCCGCGCCTGTATTCCCACGTCCCACCCGGTCTCCATCTCTCCACCCTCCTTACCCTCTCCCAAGGTGGCTTCCGCCAGCTCCCCCTCCCTGATGATGTCCTCCTCCCCTCCATCTACCCCTCCTACCAACTTTGATCCTCCCTCCCTCTTCCTGTATCTGTTCCTTTGGGCACCCTCCATCCCTCCCCCCCTTCTCCCCACTTCTCCCCCGGGCCTCCCCTCCCCTGTCCTTCTCCTCCTCCTCCCCTCTCCTCAGCCATTGGCATCTCTGTTCTCCCCTCTCCACCCTCTCCACCCGCCCTCACCCTTCTTCCCCTCTTGGCAGGTCCCCGGACTCGCACACGCTACGTGGACTTTCGCGCGCCGGAGATCATCGTCATCTGTGTCTCGTGTGTGTGACGTCGTTTAGTGTTTTTAGTGTCCGCCGTCATGCTTCTCCGTTCACTTGTGCCATCGGATTCATCAGTGTTATGTGCGCCGTGTCAACGTGTTTTCAGTGTCTCTTCTCGTCGAGTGTGAACGGCTCCGTGTTTTTTGTGTGATTGTGACCACTATTTTTTGCCCGTCACTATGTTCATTTTCATTCTCCATTTTTTGTACTGTGATTGTCAACTCTCTGGCTGAAGAGCGGCGTAACATGCCGCTGCCAGCCTACCTGATTGTTCAGGTGTTAAAATAACAATATAGTAAAAAAAAAATTTTTTTGATCATGACTTGTGTTCTGTTCAAGTGAAATGATATACTCTTATTGTGCTTTAATCTGTTTCAGTTGTAACGTCCTGCCGTTTTTCTGATACTTGTGCTTTTATTGTGCTTTAATCTGTTTCAGTTGTAGCACTTGTAAGACCATGACGTGTGTTGTATTCAAGTCAAATGATCTAAGTAAGAGAACAAATCCTGCAACCCATACATTAATTGGACTGTTAGCCCTGCGATTTTTCTGATACTTGTACTTTTATTGTGCTTGAATCTGTTTCAGTTGTAACACTTGTAAATTGTCTAAGGCCGAGGTCTATATTGTAGAATAAAACCTGCTGTCCAGTCAAATGGGGGTATATCTTTTAAAAAGTTTTATGTGGTTGTGGCTCGACGCAAAAGTAAAATGATTAACTTATCATTCAGCCGTAAATGTCCTAAGCCTAGTCCGCTTGAAATTGGTAAGTTTGTCACTGAAACAGCAGGAATCTCTTCAGACCATACAGTGTGACACTTACTGAAATATGTGAAATAAAATCGTCATAACTTCAGAACGGTTTGCGTTAGGACGTTCAAACTGCACGGGAGGTCGCAGGGGATGATGGGAATTGGTATGCGCTGCATGGTTTAGTTTAGCGACGAAGCCCACTTTCATTTGGGCGGGTTCGTCGATTGCATCCTCAATGGAGTGCAGTGTACAGTCACGGATTAATCGGTGCGATATTCCTTGATGGCACGGTGACTACCGAACGGTACGTAAGTTTTTGGAAGATGATTTCACCCGTATTATCCAAAGTGACCATGGTTTCGACGAGATGTTGTTCATGCAAGACGGAGCTCGACTCCATCAAAGCACGAGAGTGTTTGATGTCCTGAGGAAGCACTTTAGGGATAGCATCCTGGCTCTGGGGTACCCAGAAGCCAGTGGCATGGGCCTCGATTGGCCGCCATATTCTCCGGATCTGAATACATGCGACACCTTTTTGTGGGGCTGCATTAAAGACAAGGTGTACAGCAATAATCCCTAAACGATTGCTAGCTGAAAACATCCATTCTGGAGGTCATCGACAGCATCGATGTTCTGACAGTTCGGCGGGTCATGCAGAATTTCGCTATTCGTCTGCGCCACATCATCACCAATGATAGCGTGTCATAACCTAAATCCGAATATCTGATATGAGGTAGTGTTGATAGATTTGAATAAAGTGTGTGCACGCAGTAGTTTGTAACTACACTACTGAGCATTAAAATTGCTACACCACGAAGATGACGTGCTACAGACGCGAAATTTAACCGACAGGAAGAAGGTGCTGTGATATGCAAATGATTAGCTTTTCAGAGTATTCACACAAGGTTGGCGCCGGTGGCGATATCTACAACGTGCTGACATGAGGCAAGTTTCCAACCGATTTGTCATACACAAAAAGCAGTTGACCGGCGTTGCCTGGTGAAACGTTGATTGTGATGCCTCGTGTAAAGAGGAGAAATGCGTACCATCACGTTTACGACTTTCATAAAGGTCGAATTGTAGCCTATCGCGATTGCGGTTTATCGTATCGCGACATTGCTGCTCGCGTTGGTCGAGATCCTATGACTGTTAGCAGAATATGGAATCGGTGGGTTCAGGAGGGTAATACGGAACGCCGTGCTGGATCGCAACGACCTCGTATTACTTGCAGTCCAGATGACAGGCACCTTATCCACATGGCTGTAACGGATCGTGCAGCCGCGTCTCGATCCCTGAGTCAACAGATGGGGACGTTTACAAGACAACAACCATCTACACGAACAGTTCGACGACTTTTACAGCAGCATGGACTATCAGCTCGGAGACCATGGCTGCGGTTACCCTTCATGCTGCATCACAGTCAGGAGCGCCTGCGATGGTGTACTCAACGACGAACCTGGGTGCACGAATTGCAAAACGTCATTTTTTCGGATGAATCCAGGTTCTGTTTACAGCATCATGATAGTCGCATCCGTGTTTGGCAACATCGCGGTGAACGCACACTGGGAGCATGTATTCGCCATCGCCATACTGGCCTATCACCCGGCGTGATGGAATGGGGTGCCATTGGTTACACGTCTCTGTCACCTCTTGTTCGCACTGACGGCACTTTGATGAGTGGAAGTTACATTTCAGATGTCTTACGACCCGTGGCTCTATGCTTCATTCAATCCCTGCGAAACCCTACATTTCAGCAGGATAATGCACGACCGCATGTTGAAGGTCCTGTACGGGCCTTTCTGAATACAGAAAATGTTCGACTGCTGCTGTGGCCAGCACATTTTGCAGATCTCTCACCAACTGAAAACGTCTGGTCAATGGTGGCCGAGCAACTGGCTCGTCACAATACGCCAGTCACTACTCTTGATGAACTGTGGTATCGTGTTGAAGCTGCATGGGCAGCTGTACCTGTACACGCCATCCAAGTTTCAGGCGTATCAAGGCCGTTATTACCGCCAGAAGTGGTTGTTCTGGGTACTAATATCTCAGGATGTATGCACCCAAATTGCGTGAAAATGTAATCACATGTCAGTTCTAGTATAATATGTTTGTCCAATGAATACCCATTTATCATCTACATTTCTTCTTGGTGTAGCAATTTTAATTGCCAGTAGTGTAATTTACGTTTTTTTTTTTTAATATAGTTACGTGATTCTCACCGTATATCATTGGGATTCTAGTATCGCAGGTAGCTGCTATCCTTTACGTGAAATGAAGGGCTAACGATTTGTGCAATGGAATTGCAGAAACCATTGGATGTGTCTTATGGTTCACGCACTTGGATGGGAACAGTAGCGAAGTGAAAAGTGTCGCTTGGAGGATTGGGCTTTCGTACTGTGGGAGTTTTCGAACTGCCTTTCGAGAGTCCTCCTGATCATATTAGCCGGGTGCCTATCAGTTCACACGGGCGTGTATTTTGAAATGGTTCAAAGGGCTCTGAGCACTATGGGACTTAACGTCTGAAGTCATCAGTCCCGTAGACTTAGAACTACTTAAACCTAACTAACCTAAGGACATTACACACATCCATGCCCGAGGCAGGATTCGAACCTGCGACCATAGCGGTCGCGCGGTTCGAGACTGAAGCGCTTAGAACCGCTTGGCCACACCGGGCGGCAGTGTATTTTCAGTTTTTGAGAATAAATGGGGTAGCTGGTTTCCACTGACGGTGTTTAATGGTGTTCGCCAGGTGAAAATTGACATTCCGTCGTTCATCACTGTATCAGGCTATAGAGCTCCTGGTCGTGTATGATGGACTGCCAAGAACGTGCGCTACTGGCTGCTGTGCAGAGCTCGTACGCGCCGTGGGGCCGCGCCGCAGCGATGACGTTGTACATCCAGCCGCTCCCGCCGTAAAACAGCTACTGATGTAATCAGCCGCGTCTTCGGCCGGCAGGAAATCCCTCCCGTGGAACAGCCACAACAAGTAGACCGGGGGGCGCCCGTCAACCCACAGCCGTTGACTGCGGGTCCATCTGTCTGCTCCACTCCCTGACCAGCCAATTCAAATAGAGAGTTCTGATACAGATCCCTCTTATGCTGGCGCAGGACGAAAAGTAACTCCTACTGCCGGAAGTCACTCAGGACTTTGTAGAGGCACGTAAACCGACGAGCTATGACGTTGCCTTTCGTGTAATAATTGTCAATCCCAGTGACCAAACATTACAAAAATCTCTGGGGGAGGGAAATACAAGTGTAGAAAATAAATCTGAGTTGTCTGAGGATACCGAACCGATGTTACAACGTAAGAAGAAACGACGTATACCATAGCCCATCCTGCGGCAGAGAAGTTCGCTTCTACAACAAGAGAGAAACTCTCACAGTTTCAAAGAAAAAACAGAGCAGTGTGTGAATAAAGAAGACAATGGCGAAATAAAAATTACAAAACAACCTTGGAGCACAATCAGTGACATTTGCTCCGGCGCTGCAACAGTAGCATTAGGGAGCAGTCTCAAAAACTGTGATCCCAGAAAAACTGGCGACGGGTCAAACTAAAAGTCAGAGGCGAACCATGTCATGGACTGGCAAGTGACATTGAAAGAGATGGGGATGCAATGCAGGCCGCGGAGAGGACAACAATGTCACTAAACATCTACATCTACGTCTACATCCATACTCCGCAAGCCACCTGGCGGTGTGTGGCGGAGGGTACCTCTATCGGTTCTCCCTTCTATTACAGTCTCGTAATGTTCGTGGAAAGAAAGATTGTAGGTATACCTCTGTGTGGGCTCTGATTTTATCCTCATGGTCTCTTCTCGAGATATACGTAGGAGAGAGCAATATACTGCTTAAAGGTATGTCCTCGAAACTTCAACAAAAGCCCGTACCGAGCTACTGAGCGTCTCTCTTGCAGACTCTTCCACTGGAGTTTATCCATCATCTCCGAAACGCTTTCGCGATTACTAAATGATCCTGCAACTAAGCGCGCTGCTCTCCGTTGGATCTTCCCTATCTCTTCTATCGACCCTATCTGGTACGGATCCCACACTGGTGAACAATATTCAAGCAGTGGGTGAACAAGCGTACTGTAACCTACTTCCTTTGTTTTCGGATCTCATTTTCTTAGGATTCTTCCAATGAATCTCAGTCTGGCATCCGCTTTACCGACGATCAACTATATATGATCATTCCATTTTAATTCACTCCTAATGCCTACTGCCAGATAATTTATGGAATTAACTGCGTCCAGTTGCTGATCTGCTATATTGTAGCTAAATGATAAAGGATCTTTCTTTCTATGTATTCGCAGCACATTACACTTGTCTACATTGAGATTCAATTGCCATTCCCTGCACCATGCGTCAATTCGTTCAGATACTCCTGCATTTCAGTACAATTTTCCATTGTTACAAGCTCTCGATATACTACAGCATCATCCGCTAAAAGCCCCAGTGAACTTTCGATGGTATCCACGAGGTCATTTATGTAAATTGTGAATAGCAACGGTTCTACGATACTCCCCTGTGGCACATCTGAAATTACTCTTACTTCAGAAGACTTCTCTCCACTGAGAATGACACGCTGCGTTCTGTTATCTAGGAACTCTTCATTCCAATCACACAATTTATCTGATGGTCTATATGCTCTTACTTTGTTCATTAAACGACTGTGGGGAACTGTAGCAAACGCCTTGCGGAAGTCAAGAAACACATTTACCTTGGAACCCATGTCTATGGCCCTCTGACTCTCGTGGACGAGTAGCGCGAGCTGGGTTTCACATGGTCGTCTTTTTCGAAACCCATGCTGATTCCTACAGAGTAGATTTCTAGTCTCCAGAAAGCGAAGGAGGAGATGTAGCCTTGGCAGTTAATTGAGATCAGTTTCGAGTTCTGTCTGACTCACTCCGATGTGCAAATGTCAACTCAGTGTCCACTCCACTCTCTGCTGATTACTGTAATATACCCCTGATAAATGGATATCAGCATGGTTACAGACGTCTGTTAAATCATTCACTGTCTTTAATACAGGAGTAGACGTATACTGTAATAACGTTAAACATCAATAGAACACAATCTTCAGCGAAAGCAGTGCTTTAAAGGGATTCCTATATGAATCAGTCACAGACATGTCGACGTTACAAGAAGTCAATCTTAAGGTTCTGCGCATTCCCAGGTATCCAGAGATGTTAAATGTGGCAACCGAAAGCTCATGTGGGACATCTTTTATAGTTAAAGAAGGCATACCTGTAGAAAGAGTAAAATATTTGCAGTGTGGGTGAGAGATTAGTTGTAAGATTTTTAAAGTGACTTTTATTAATATATACGCTCAATCAGGGAATACTTATAAACAGGAAAGGCCTACGATTTCAAACATGAGATTTAATACCTGCTGAAAGCTGAACCTGAACATCTGATAATCGGTGGTGATTGGAAATGTGTACTTAGTACTAAGGGCCAAGCACCCAATTTCAATCTTTCGCACGAACTCTCTGATCTACTTAAGAATCTACAATTGAAGAGTGATTGGCAAATATTTTATCCAATCACTGTCAAGTTTACCTTTCTTACAACAAGTCAGCCAGCCGTCAGGACAGAATATACGTATCATACAATTTAGAGAGGAGAGCAAGTTCTGCGAAAGGAATCCCGGTTATTTTTGCAGGTCACTGCCCAGTGAAATGTGTTAAACTGAGCAACCAGAAAACGTAACGGCGGTGTGGTCATTGAAAGTTGAATGTAAGCATCCTCCACGATAAGATGTTGTAAGAAACGATTCAGATTATTTGGAGAGCATGCCTTAGAGCTCGTCCAAAGTGTAAATCTAATATCGAGTAGTGGAAATTAAATAAAAATACGCTCTACAGCGGTGCAGTTCAGGAAAGAGAGGGCAAATTAGAAAAAAAATGCTATAGAAGTTTGTTAAACGTGTCTCAGCGAGTTCTACAATCAACATCAGGTGTCTAGTAAGCACTAGATGAAAATCAAAAAGATCAAAGCGAAGCTCACAGATTTAAAAAGAAAACAGCTCTAAGGTCTCAAAATATGGTCCAAAAAGAGCAATATTTTAAGAAGCGAAGGTGTTGTTATACTACTTGCTGCAGCTCGTTCGGAACTAGAGGAAAACCTTCATCAATAAAATAAGATTGGGAAACAATGTTCTATTAGAGAAGCAATAAGAACATAATCAATGGTCTGCACCACTTCTTTTCGAACTGTATAGGGAAAGTACTTCTGATAAAGACTCAGTTGACGAAATGCTTGATAGGATCAATACGAGCGTATCACCCAAAGAAAACACAGATCTCGTGACAGGCTTCAAAAGTGAATGTAAGCTCGAAACAATAGTTGACTCGTCATTGCAGAAAATACCTGGTCCAGATGGATTACCTGTTGAACTTTATGGAAAACTTTGACATGCTATCGATCAAAGATTAACAGCTATTGCTCATGAAATATTCAATACCGAGCTGATTCCCAAAGAATTCAAAGAAAGTCACACAATCCTC